>NW_006291383.1:5393248-5399586 GCF_000327345.1 Myotis davidii | reverse complement strand
GCCGAGAGGAACGGGGCAGCCAGGGAGGGATCCTTCATAAGGGAGGACAAGGTGGAGTCTGGAGACATGTAGAATGGTTCAAAGCAGAAACTCTGGACTTCGGCAACCTGGGTTCAAACCCAGTTCTACTACCGACATCTCTGTGACCTTGGGCAAGTTACCCCTCATCTGTGAAACAGAAGTGCTGACATAGTTAGCTACCCCATGGGGCTGTTGAAGTGAGTCGGACACATAGTGAGGCTGTGCAGGTGTTCGTTATTGTACGTACTGTACGCATGTGCTATTTCGTTAACAAAGGTGGATGGGCCGGGGAGCCTGCAGGGGGCTGGGGACTGTTGAGCCAGAGCTGACGAGGGTCCAGTCGTGCAGAGGACATGGGAAGGGAGTAGATTAGGGTGGTGGATGCTGCCACCCTAGAACAGCGGTGACCTGGTAAATGTGGGAGAGAAGAGACGATGGAGTGAAGGCACCCCAAGGTTGGCAGGAGCCCCCAGTCCAGGGCATGCCTGCTCAGAAGCCTCCGATGACTCCCAGGAGCCTGCAGCTTATTATTTTTAATAAATCTTTGGGATAGGTAATATGTTAGCGTGGACCTAAAGACTAGATGCAATGTGGTGTCCTGGATGAGACCCCGAAGCAGAAAAAGGACATTCATGAATTGGGACTCTCCGAACACAGTTTGGAGCTTAGTTAATAGTAATGTATGAATGTTAATTCCTTAGTTTTGACAAATGTCCCATTGTTATGTAAAATGTTCACGTAGAGAAAACTGGGTGAAGGTTATACTGGAACTCTGTACTATCTTTGCCACCTGGAACAATCTAAAATTATTCTAAAATCCAAGGCTTTCTTCTAAATGCTAAAGAAACGTAGTAAAAGTCCCCCTACTACCCTTTCTTCCATCCATCCTGTTTCTAGCTTTTGGGGGACCCTTCCACAGATACGCAAATGAGTAATATCCTTTTGCCTTCTCTTAGACAATTAGTACCATTCTGTAGCAGATACTGGGTGCCCTGCCCCTACCACCTCATCTCCCTGTCTGGTTCATGCCCACTCCCTCCTCTGGAAATACCCACACCTCTAGCTGAGGCTTCGTTCCAGCCTCCGAGGGAGGTGGCAGTGCCCTGGGGAGTTGCTGCCCCCGGGCAGCCCTCAGCTAGTTCGGTGCAGAGCTCCTCGCTGAACTGAGCGCAGTTGCCCACAGCTCAGGCCTGTGTCCTTCATTGCTTTCCTTGTTTTCTCACTGTGCTTCCTGGATCACCTCCCCAATAGACTCAAATCCTTGGCTAGGGCTTGCTTCAGAGGGAACCCAGACTAAGGCAGATCCCATAGCCCTGTCCTGCCCCTTGCTGTTTTCACTTGGCAGTATATTTTGAAAGGTTTTTCCTGTCAGGACTTACAGCTGCCTTATTCTTTTTACAGCTGCATAGTATTCCCTAGTGCGCTGGGTCATAATTTGCTTAGCAAGTCTCCTACTGGATATTTGGGTTGTTTTCAGGCTTTTGCTAATACAAACAATATTTTAAGAAGAACCCTGTGTGTAAGGCAAGGCCCTAGAAGTGGAATTGCTGGTGCCAGTGGCCTTTGGGGCCCTGCTCTACTTTGATGGTGGATGGCTTGCCGTTTAAATCTAGAGTCCCTAGGGGGTTACCATGGCCCTCCCCGATCTGACCCAGGCATCTGCCTCTCCCACTCCCTTAGAGCTTCCCCCTTACCACTGGGACAACTTGCTGTTTCCAGCACTGCCTCCGTCTCTCACCTTTGACCATGATTTGTCTATGCTTGTCCCTTTATAAACGGCTCTCCCCCACACCTTTATCTGCTGAAATCGTACATGTCCTCAGAGAGCTGGCTGAAATGACACCTCCTCCAGGGAGCCCAGCGAGTATGAAGCCTCCCTTTTGTTGGGCTGCACACCTGGCTTCAACACGTCCTGGAATTTATTTTTATGTGTCCTCTGATTGCCATGAGTATTTCTGCCTCCTGCACTTGGCCGCCTGTTCTTAAAGGGCTGGAACCCTCTGTGTCACAGAGCAGGCCCCATTAATGTTGGAGGAATTGAATTAAATGTGCTGGCAATTGCTGCATCCTGACCATTTTGTTCTGTCATTTGCCAACACACCCTTCCAGGATGGTCCCTCAGCGGAGGCCAGAATGAAACAGACCGAGGCAGGTGACCTCCGGGTCTTGCCTGCCCCACAGAGTTCTGAGGCCGGAGAGCGGGGCAGTGTGTCCCCTGGATGACCTTCCTGTAATATTCCTCTCCCAGGAAGGTCATGGTGAGCAGGCAGCTAGAGATTGTGTCCCCTGAGCAAGCCCAAGCTTGGGGCGCTCATGAGGTGGTGGCAGATGGGACATTGTGACCTGGAAACTGAGAGGCAGCTCAGGGAGGTGGCTGGAGGCATGTGCCTCGATTCTCCCTCTGTAAAATGGGCCTAATGATAGGAAGCACTTCATAGGCTGGTCTGAGGATTCAGTGAAATAATTTATATGAAGTAGAGAGCATTGATACATAAGCTTCGGAAAGTTCTGGAAAGACTTTTGGGGTTCCTGTAAGAAGCACAGCTCCTCTTTATCAAGCACTTGCTGTAAACGTCACTGGGTGCTCTGCAGGCACGCTCTTGCTAAAGTTCACAAACACCCTACAAGTGAAAAACCTTAATTTTTAAATTGTGGTAGAATACACACAAAATTTGCCATCTTAAACCTTAAAAGTGGTATTAAGTACATTAACAATGTTGCGCAGCCATCACCACTATCTGCTTCCAGAACTCTTTCATCGCCCCTGACAGAAATCTTGTGCCCATTAAAAAAATCACTGCTCACCCGCCCTCTTGCCAGCCCCTGGCAACCACTGATCTACTTTCTGTCTCTATTAATGTAACTGTTCCGGGCATTTCATATAAATGGAACCGTACAATACCTAAGCTTTTGTGTCTGGCTTTATTTTACCTAGTGTGATGTTTTCAAGGTTCATCCATGCTGTATCAGCAACTTCATTTCCTTAAGGCTGAATAATATGCCATGATATAGCAAGTGCAGTATCTTATCCATACTTTCTAGGTGAGGAAACTGAGGCTCAGAGAGGCCAGCTGACCTGCATCAAGTCACACCACTGGCAGGAGGTGGAGCTGAATTCTAACACCTGTTCTCTTTTCCCCTAACGCCTCAGGGTGGCAAACACTCTGTCCCCTTAGCCCAGTGGTTCTCAACCTTCCTAATGCTGCGACCCTTTAACCCCTTCCCCGGCAGAAACGTGTATACTCGTTTTCACAAAATGTTCTTTTTCAGTCTTCGACGAGTATACTAAGAAAATATGGTAAAAAAATATAGTTTATAGGAAGACGAGTTACAAACTGTTTTCATAACCAGCATCAAAAATACTATATAGAACCAAAATAAAAAAATTAGTCTGAAAAAGAAACGTTTTTACCAAAAAAAATTGTTGGGGAAGGGGTTAATACAATTCCTCATGTTGTGGTGACCCCCAACCGTAACATAATTTTCGTTGCTACTTCATAACTGTAATTCCGCTACTGTTATGAATCGTCATGTAAATATCTGATATGCAGGATGTATTTTCATTATTACAAATTGAACATAATTAAAGCATAGTGATTAATCACAAAAACAATATGTAATTATATATGTGTTTTCCAATGGTCTTAGGTGATCCCTGTGAAAGGGTCGTTCGACCCCCAAAGAGGTGGCGACCCACAAGTTAAGAACCACTCCCTTAGCCCCTCACAAAGGCCCCACTTGATTGGGATAATCATCTCCATTTTCCAAAAGAGAAAACTGAGATGCGCTGCCTGCGAGGTGACTTGCCTGGGGCCACACTCTGAATTAGCTAGGACTCCCCATGAGCACAACAATGAGTATTACTTTGAAATGGCAGCTGGGAATGGTTACTGAGGTCCCTCCAGAGCCTGCTGGAAGGGGACAGGGAGATGAGCCCTGCCCCTGCCCCTTTCCCAGCCTTATGGTCGTCCCAGTGGTGCCTGGGGAACTGTCCCTGGGGTTGATGGGAGCGCACTCTGCAGCTGTGGCCAGCTGTCCTCCGCCATCACCCCAGGGCAGTTTTTTTGGCTTTTGTTCATCAGCAAAAAAATCATTTCTGTAGACCAGCACCTCCTCCAGGCGTGCTGACTGCTGACTGTTCAGTGTGAGCAGCGGGGTGCTGGGGTGCAGCAAGTGCAGAGTCAGGAGACCTGAGCCCCTGGCAGCCTCCACCTGCTGTGTGACCTTGGGCGAGTCCCAGGCCCTGCCTGAGCCCAGTCAGCAAAGCGTAGCATGAGAGGGTTGGACAAGGTATGACAGGTCCAGTGCTGAACAACATTCCACAGTTCACAGGCTTTAGAGAGGTTTCTATGGGACCTGCAGAGGCCGGAGACCCCTCCCTACCCCCCTCCAGTCCCATGCGAGCATCATGAGCAGCAGCTGCGTGCCGTGATCCAGCTCCAGGCCAGCACTGTCCCCAGAGGGGTCTGAGGTGGAAACGGTCTGGGCTGCACTGTGCAGCTGGCGGCCACTAGCCAAATGTGGCCACTGAGCCCCGGAAATCTGCTGGTGCAACTGAGAAACTGAACTTTAATTTTTACATAATTCTATTTAAGTTTAATTAAATGTCTAGAGTAGGTCAAGACAGTTAGGTTTTGGGGACATGAAGAGGGGGAGGACCACTCAGAAAGTACCCACAGCCCAGAACACACTCAGCCCTTGTTGGTTGAAGATCTCTAGAGAGTACTGGCCTGGAAGTTTAGGGGCCTGGGTTCAAATCTCAGCTGCCATCAACACGCCATGAGATCCAGGCCAAACCCCATTCCCTCACCTGAACTTGTAGGTGGCTAAACAGGGATGGTCTGCCTGTGGGTGGGTCCTGTTGGTGAGGACAGCAACAGCAAACACTTGTAGAACACTCGCTGTGTGCCCGGTGCTGGGCTAAGCCATGTGTGTTACCTCGTTTATCTCTCCCAACAACCCTTTCAGGAACTGGGCTCAGGGAGGTCCATTAACTGGCTCAAAGTCACCCAGCACCAGGATCCAAACTTGAGGAAACTGGTTCCAGAGCCCACATTCTCAGCCTCCTGACCTGTAGGGTCAGGGCTGTATGCATCCTCCCTGGGGCCACCACAGGAGTGGTTGGAGCAGGACAGGCCAGCCAGGCCTGCAGTGTCAAGTAGTAGCCCGGAGTAGTAGCCCCCAGGTGAGGCCTGAAGGTGCAGGGGTGTGAGGAAGTCACGGTCATAACCCTCTCCTCCTCCCAACTCAGGCTTTTCCTAGGTGAGGACGGAGGGAGTCCTGGCGTGGGTGTCGGGAGAAGAAACTCAGATCAGACCTCATTAACTCCATCTCAGCCACAGACCCTTCTTCCTCTGCCCTGTGTCCCCATGTGCCTTCTAGCATGCGGTGAGCATCAAATTCATCATCTCAGTCCTGACACTTTTCGGAATGAAACAGGCAGTAGCCATGAGGGACTCCAGGACAATAGGGAGAACCAAAGCAGGGCATCTGTCACCCTCCTCGCCATGAACGTGTACAAGCGCCATCTCTGTGCAGGACCCTTGCTCCTGGTCCAGGGGGATACTCAGGGCTGTCTGTGGCTCCCTAGGCTGGTAGCTCCCATCACAGGGAACCCAGAGGAGGCCTCACCCCCATTTGCAAGGTCATGGAAGACTTCTTGGAGGAGGGGGTGTCTCTTCTGAACTTCAAGGATATTAAGCAAGGAAAGAGGCTTGGGACAGTGTTTTCAGGAAGGTTCTGGGGAACAAAAACACCAGCCCAGTCCATCTGGGACCGAGGCATGGAGAAGAAACAAGAAAGGGGCCTGGGACAACACAACCACCAACTCCCTTCCCTGCTGTCAGGCAGCGCCAACCCTCTCCAGTTCCTCTCCCTCTGAGGCTCCATCTGTCTAACTACCTCACTCACTTAACGACTGTTTAGTGCGCACCTACTATGTGATCACTGTGTGCTTAGTACTGGGGGTACAGTGGAAAATGAAACATGCATGGTCCCCCCAACTCTTAGAGCCCACAGAGCATAGAGAGACAGGTGTTAATCAAGTACACAAGGAACCAAGCAGGTAATGAGAGAACCTGATTAAGTGTTTTGAAGGAAATAAAAAAGAGGGTCAGTCCAGCTGGTATGGCTCAGTGGTTGAGTGTCAACCTATGAACCAGGAGGTCATGGTTCAATTCCTGGTCAGGGCATGTGCCCAGGATGTGTGCTCGATCCCCAGTAGAGGGTGTACAGGTGTGCAATTATTCTCCCTCACATTGATGTTCCTCTCTCTCTCTCTCTCTCTCTCTCTCTCTCTCTCTCTCTCTCTCCTTCCC
>NW_006291383.1:5390676-5393018 GCF_000327345.1 Myotis davidii | reverse complement strand
CAGGTAGAGGGAACAGCATATGTAAAGCCCTGTGGCAGGAAAGAGCTGGGGTTGCTAGAGAGGTAACAAGTGAGGAGGCTGGCATTTTGCCTGAGGTAATGGGAAGACCTTGAAGGGGTTTAAGGGATCAGGGTGAAGAGATTCTCTTTGGGAATTTTAAGGAATTCCTCTGTAGTCCCTGTGTTCTGAGGTTCTAGGTCCGTGTTTTCTCCCGTCTTTTCTGTGTCTGCAACACAAAGATGAGTGCAGGGGGTGGGAGGTGACCTCTGAAGCCTCAGGAGAGTCCAGGAAGGTTTAAATTCGGCACAGTCTCGAAGAGTCCTGTAAGCAAGCCTGTCCCCACCGATCCCTCAGCCCCAAATCTGCACCCTTCACCCCAAAGGAGCTGCAGCACCCACATCCTGGGCCCTTTGTTGAGAATTCACTGTCAGGATGGGCGACACCGGAATTGGGCTCCAAGTGGAGGAGGGGGCCTGAGGTGGGGACAGTGCCGGTCACATGTCCCAGGCAGCCCAATCCAAGGCATCTTGTTGACAGAACCACCAGTTAATTGAATGTCATGCTTTTCAAACAGTTGCTATGGACACAGACTTAGGTTGGAAACAGTTTGGACCTTGACCCATCAGGATAACGGAGCTGTCATAAATGAAAAGGATCCTGGAACCTCCGCCTGGAGAGCAAGGCTGTGGGCTTAAGAGTCCGATTAATTCACACCAGACTCCACCCGCTGCCCGCTGTGGGGCCTGGAGCAAGTGACGTTAGCCATCTGAACTGCTTTTGGTCTTCTAACATGGGTGTATTCGTTACCTATTTCTGCATAAAAATTACACCAAAAGTTGGCAGCACCTTAAAGCAATAAACATGTATTATCTCACACAGTTTCTGAGAGTCAGGACCCCAGGAGCAGCCTCTGTGGGTGGTTGTGGCCCAGGTTGCCGTCAAGCTGTCAGCCAGGGCTTCAGCCGTCTGAGGGCCTACTTGGGGCTGGAGGACCTGCTTCCAAGGTGGCTGACAGGTAGGTCAGTGCTGGCTGTCAGCAGGTGGCTTCAGTTTCCCCCACATGGTCCTCTCCTCTGGGCTGCTTGAGTGTCCTCACAACATGGCAGCTGACTGTCCCCAGGGCCGGTGAGCCAAGAGAGGAAGGCAGAAGCTGCATGTCTGCTCTGACCTACCTCAGAAGTCACATCGGTCATTTCCACAGTGTCCTGTTAGTTACACAGTCAGCCCTGCTTGTGTGGGAGACAGGGCTGTGCACAAGATCACAAATACCAGGAGCCAGGAGGGGGGGATCCCCAGAAGGCATGCTGGTGGCTGGCTACCAGGTGCACCCACCGTCCCCACCAGGAAGAGCTGCAGTGAGGATTAAATGAGCTCATGTATGGGAAGCACCTAGTACACAGTAAGTGCTCAATAAAGGATCACTATGATTGGCTTAAACTGAAAACTTACCGCCCGGTAACTGCCTCACTTTCTGCATCATTGCTAGGCTCCCTCAAGACCTTCTGCCACGCTTTCATTTAGCAAAAGCCTCTTGAGCCTCTACTGTGTCCTTGCTGGGTGCTAGTGACAGAGCAATGACAAAGACAGGCCCTGTCCCTGCTGTTCTAGACATAAACCCAGGTGATACCGCAGAGAGGGCTGGCAGGTGAGGGGCTGCTTTGGTCGGTCTCTCTGCAGGGGTGGCCTGTGCACCAAGACCTGTTTGTTTGGAGTGAAGGAGAGTTTGTGTAGTGGGGGCAGAGGGGAGACAGAGCATTTCAGGCAGATGCATGAGTAAGAGCAAAACCCAAGATGGGAGTTAACGATCCTTGTTCAAGGAACAGAATGGAAGCCCAAGGGAGCAGGGGCAGGAAATGAGGTCTGGAAAGCAAGAAGTCAGAGGAATAAGAAGATTGACTTTTAGCCTGAGAGCCATGGGAGTCTTGTCATCTGGGTGAGAGACGATGGGGACCTGGCCCAGCAGGGCTGTGGATGTGGTGAGAAGTGGTGAGGTTCTGGGAAATGTTGAAGGTAGAATTGTTTTCAAAGGATTTGTTGTTGAATAGGATGTGGGGGTGAGAGAAGGAGGAGTCAGGGATGAGTCCAAAGTTTCTGACCTGAGCAAGCAGGAGGATGATGTCATCATGAGCTGAGCTGGGAAACTTGTAGGGGGAACAGGTCAGAGTAGGCAGGAGAACAAGCATTTGATTTTGGACCTGCCAGACACCAGCGCAAGATGTCAAGGAGGCAGTTAGAGATACGCGTCGGGTATCTGAGAGAGAGAGAGAGCGGAAGATGTAAATTTAGGAGTTGTCAGGTATAGGTGGTGTTTAAGCCACGAGTTCAGATGAGATCAGCCGGAA
>NW_006291383.1:5362511-5390658 GCF_000327345.1 Myotis davidii | reverse complement strand
GAGTGTAGAGAGAAGCCAAGCACACAGTTCCTCTAGCGTTTAGAGGTCAGAGGAGGAGAAGCCAGCAAGTAATGGAGCAGGTGTGGCAAGAGATGTGGGAGGAAAATGGGATGGGTACCCAGAGATGAAGTCACACCTGCCCCTCTCTACCTCTACCCCTTCCCCTATCCCAGGCAGCACCAAGGCTCTGGAGGCCCCAGCGAGCCCATCCTTTCCTTTTCACATTTCATCCTTTCCTTTCCACATTTCATCCTTTCCTTTCCACATTTCATCCCTCAGAGGCCTATGCAGTGGCTGTGTCCTCCAGGGACTGCTGTGAACATACTAGAATGTTTGGCCATTCCACCCACATCATTTCCAGCCTTTCTTCACTCAGCTCACCCTCCCACAGCCCACTCTAGTTGTCTGTCTTTCTCTTAACAACAGCACTCAACATTATACAGGACTATCTTCTCCCTTCATTAGGACTCTCTATCTCTGTTAATGCAGCCGTAGACAAAACCAGCCTTTCTAGTAGCACCAACTACAAAAGATATGAGTAGGAAATCGTAAGACATCTGGGCTGATTAAAGGGAGGGGCTGTGAAGAAGACAAATGGGATTGGTAATGTCTGAAAAGGGGGTTGCATTCAATCAGTTTGGGGGTCTTGGCAGTCATACCAAGGAGTTTAGACTGAGGAGGGAAGAAAATCCACCAAAGGTTATAAATTAGGGAGAGAACAATCAGACGGGTTTTGGTTCATGCTGGGTTCTGTCCCTAGCCTTGTCCCTGATTGGCTCTCACATGCTCACAGGCCAACCCTGGCTCCAGGATGAACTGGGATAGGGCAAGGAGGCCCCACTGTGCAGATGAGAGTGGCAGCTGCTGACACAGAGGCACCATGGAGCAGCAAGGGCTCCCAGGGAGGCAGCAGCTTCACTGGTTTCTCCACATTTCCATGAGGGCAATGAGGCTTATATTAATGAGAGGTAATTATGGGCACCCGTTTGGGCCTAACTATAGCTCAGAGACAAAGGGAGCCGAGGCAGCCAACTGCTTTCCCTGCAAGGCCAAGGCCTGCCTATTTTAAGACCTCCCCAAGGTAAGGTTCCCATCACCCTTGGGTGTTGGGTGGCCGAGGGACTGACACCCAGGGTTTCAACAACCCTGACCAAGAAAGCTCAGAGGGAATCAGTGTGACGGGATGTCCAAACGACCTTCACTCAAACCCCCTACTGCTTAGAGATGGGCTGTGAGGCCAGAGAGAGGGACCAGTCTGAGGCCACAGCAAGTAAAGAGCAGAGTCAGGATTTGAATCCAGGTCCAACTGTGTGCACTTTCCACCATGCAGTGCAGTAACCCTCCCCTGGAAGCCTTGACCTGTCCCCAAGAAGCACTGCGAGGTGATGAGGAGAGAGTGACTGATATTTAGTTACCAAGCACCTAGATGCCAGTTGCTCTCTACAGGACACCACAATTAATCCTTATCATAACCTCAAAAAGGAAAAGTCATCACCTCATGTTGCAGAAGAGGAAACTGAGGTTTAGAAGGAGTAATTACATCGACAAATATCCCAGGGCAAAGAGGGAAAGAAGTAGACTCAGTTATGTCCTATTTTAGGGCCAGGAAACACCCTGAGGTTTGCATGGGAAGTCTCTGGGAAACATCTGTGACAGGTGAGGGTTGCAAGATTGGGCAGAGGGAGGAGTTGAAGGGAAATGCAGGTACAACAAGGGCCTCAGCTAATCCCAGGGGGAGCTCTGGAGCTGGGACAGCCCTTAAGGTTGTTCTGAATTGGCCAAGACAGCCAGGCCTTTGGTGCCCACACATCAACCAGATACTGGACTCGGGCTGCCCCTGGGGAAGGAGCAAGACCTTGGTGAGGCATCTTCCTTTGGCTGAGAGCAAGTCCTGCTGGTACCCAGCTATGCAATATCAGCAGCCAGTGCTCTTGGCAACTGGAGATACCAGTGCCTCAGTCTGAAGGGGAGACCTGGGCAATATCCACTGCCTCCCCATCTCCAGATCCTTTCTCATTCCTCTGCCCCTCAGATGAGAAGAACCAGCTCTTTCCCACAAGGAGGTTATGGGAACGTGGACTCGTGTTCTTTGTGGAGCTGACAGGCCGGGGGATGCTGGGTGGCTGCATCAGTGCTAATGAGGCCATCAGTGCTAATGAGGAAGTAAAGAGTGAGTAGCTGTTCCAGAAAAGTTGAAAAACATGACCTATTAAAAGCCTATAGGGACAGAATGGGAGAAAATACTTGCAAATCATGTATCTGATAAGGACTTAATATACAGAATATATAAAGAAATCCTACAGCACCACCAAAAATGACAGAACACCCAATTAAAAATGAATAAAGGGCCCTAGCCAGTTTGGCTCAGTGGACAGAGCATCAGCCTGAGGACAGAAGGGTCCCAGGTTTGAGTCTGGTTGAGGGCATGTGCAGGAGGCAACCAATCGATGTCTTTCTCTCACATCAATATTTCTTTCTGTTTTCCCTCTTTCACTCTCTCTAAAAATCAATGAAAAAATATCCTTGGGTGAGGATTTAAAAAATAATAAATACTAGAATTTTTTTAAATGAATGAAGGACTTAATATACATTTCTCCAAAGGAGGTATACAAATGGCCAATAAGCCCATGAAAAGATGCTTAATATCATTAGTTATCAGGTAAATGCAAATCAAATCCACAGTGAGATACCAGTCCATACTTACTAGAACGGATATATTTAAAAAAGAAAAGCACAAGTGTTGGGCCCAGCCGGTGTGCTCAGTGGTTGGGTGTGACCCATGAACCAAGAGGTCACAGTTTGATTCCCTGTCAGAGCACATGCCCAGGTTATAGGCTTGATCCCCTGTAGGGGACATGCAGGAGGCAGTTGATTAATGATTTTCTCTCATCATTGATGTTTGCATCTCCTTCTCCCTCTCCTTTCTTCTCTTTCTAAAATCAATAAGAACATATTCAAAAACAACAAGTATTGGTGAGTATGTGGAGAAATTGGAACCCCACACATTGCTGGTGGGATATAAAATGGCACAACCACTGTGGAAAACAGTTTGGCAGTTCCTCAAAAAATTAAACACAGAATTACCATATGACCCAGCAATTCTACCCCAAGGTATATACCCAAAAGAATCAAAAGCAGGGACTCACACAGATACTTGTATGCATTGTTCGTTATAGCATTTATTCATAAACCAAAAGGTGGAAACAACCCACATGCCCATCAGTAGATGAATGGACAAACAAAATGTGGCATATACATACTATGGAATATTAATCAACCATAAAAAGAAATGAATTTCTGATATATATATGCTACAATATGGATGAATCTTGAACACAGTATGCTTAGTGAAATAAGCCAGATACAAAAGGACAAGTGTTCCGGCCAGGTACCTCAGTTGATTAGAGCATCATCCTGATACGCCAAGATTGCGGGTTCGATCCCCAATCGGGGCACATACAAGAAGAAACCAGTGAAGACATAAATAAGTAGAACAACAAATTCCTCTTTTCCTCTCTCTCTCTAAATAAATTAATTTTTTAAAAGAAAAAAATTTTAGACAAAAGGACAAGTGTTACATGATTCCACTTATGTGATATCTAGACTGGACAAATTAATTGAGATAGAAAGTAGATTAAAAATCTCCAGGGACTTGGGGAGGGCAGGGAATAAGGAGTTATTGCTTAATGGTTATAGAATTTCTCTTTGGGCTGACGAACAAAGTTTGGACATTGGTAATAGTGGTAGTTGCACAACATTGTGAATGTAATTATTGCCACTGAACTGTACACTTACAAATGGTTAAAGTGGCAAATTTTGTGTTCTGTATTTTATCACAATAAAAATAAGACCCATGGGAAATAGGTAAATCCATAGAAACAGAAAGCAGATTGGTGGTTGCCAGGAGCTGGAAGGAGAAGGAACAGGGAGTAATTGCTTAATTGGTGTAGCGTTTTTCTTTTGGGGTTAAGAACATGTTTTAGAACTAGATACACAGCACTGTGAATGTACTAAATGTCACTGAATTGTACACTTTAATATGTTATGTGAATTTCACCTTAACTCTTTTTTAAGGGAGGGAAAAAAATCTGTGGGGAAATGAACTCTATGAGATGCAGCCAAATGGGTACTCGCCTTTCCAATGACACATTTGTTTGGTATAAGAAAGTCAGAGAATAAGTGAATTAAGTTTCTAACTGAAAAGATAAACAAGGTATTGGAGAAAAGAAAGTTTCCTGGACCCCAGTGTGGGAGTGACAGAAGCAGAGCATACAGAGAGGGGGTGCCATCAGGAAACATAACCAAGGCAGAATCACTGTGACTCAGGGACTGTCATAGTTGGAGTTCCCCAGACGCATGCCCAAGACAAGGATTCAAGTGCAAGTACTTCATTTAGGAGTAGACAGCTCAGTGTGGGAGGGGAACGTAAGGCAGGGAAGGAGAGGCAGCCGATGAAAGGAGCGTTATCAGCCTTGGCCGGGTGGCTCAGGGCACATGCCTGAGTTGCAAACTCGATTCCCAGTTGGTTGAAGCATCATCCCATACACCAAAAGGTTGCAGGTGCGATTCCTGGTCAGGGCACATATCTAGGTTTCAGGTTTGATCCCCAGTCAGGGTGCACACAGTAGGCAACCGATTGATTTTTCTCTCACATTGATGTTTTTCTCCCTCTCTCCCTTCCTCTCTCTCTAAAAATCAGTATTTTTAAAAATCCTCAGGTGAGGATTAAAAAAAGAAGAAGAAGGGAGCATTATCAAGCAAATGACCACGGTGGGCAGCTGGAGCTCAGCCTCACTGGGCAGCTCCAGGAGACAATGTCTGAGGCTGGGGGAGGTGGCCAGGGGCCCAGGTTCACACTCATGTGGTCCTCCTAGAGCAACCTTCCCAACACCCTATCCCCTCCAAATCCAGCTGACCCCTTTTTGTCTTCTCTCCCCAGGATAGCCGCTGCCCGGGAGAGGCGACCCGGGCACCCCGCTAGGGTGCCGGCCCTGCCCCAAGGGCCGAGATCATGAAAGGCCTCGGTGACAGCCGCCCCCGCCACCTCTCCGACAGCCTGGACCCACCACACGAGCCCCTGTTTGCGGGGCCTGACCGCAACCCCTACCTGCTGTCGCCCACGGAGGCCTTTGCCCGGGAGGCTCGCTTCCCTGGGCAGAATGCTTTGCCAGGGGATAGTCTCTTCCCACTCAACAACCAGCTGCCACCACCAAGCAGTACCTTCCCCCGCATCCACTATAATTCCCACTTCGAGGTGCCAGAAGAGAGCCCCTTCCCCAGCCATGCCCAGGCCACCAAGATCAACCGGCTGCCCGCCAACCTCCTGGACCAGTTTGAGAAGCAGCTGCCCATCCACCGAGATGGCTTCAGCACTCTCCAGTTCCCCCGCGGCGAGGCCAAGGCCCGGGGCGAGAGTCCCGGTCGCATCCGCCACCTGGTCCACTCGGTCCAGAGGCTCTTCTTCACCAAGGCACCCTCAATGGAGGGCACAGCAGGCAAGATCGGTGCCAATGGCAGCAAGAAAGGTGGCTTGGAGGATGGCAAGGGCCGGAGGGCCAAGAGCAAGGAGCGGGCCAAGGCCGGGGAGCCCAAACGGCGCAGCCGCTCCAACATCTCGGGCTGGTGGAGCTCCGATGACAACTTGGACGGTGAGGGTGGTGCCTTCCGCAGCAGCGGGCCAGCCTCCGGGCTGATGACACTAGGCCGCCAGGCAGAACGCAGCCAGCCTCGTTACTTTATGCACGCCTACAACACCATCAGCGGGCACATGCTCAAAGCCGCCAAGAACAATACCACTGAGCTGACTGCCCCGCCACCCCCGTCCGCACCCCCGGCCTCCTGCCCCAGCCTTGGGGTGGGCACTGACACCAACTATGTCAAGCGGGGCTCCTGGTCCACTCTGACCCTCAGCCACGCCCACGAGGTGTGCCAGAAGACCTCAGCCACCTTGGACAAGAGCCTGCTCAAGTCCAAATCCTGCCACCAGGGTCTAGCCTACCACTACCTGCAGGTGAGTCCCTTCAAGGGTCAGAGTGGGGGAGGGATGTGAGGAAGGCACAGTTGTGAGGTCCAACTGGGTCACAGATTCACTTGGAAAGTTGTTTTAGTCAGGCCTCTGTACTCCCCTAGGAAATGGGCGACCCGTGATACCTGCTCATAAGGGGATTCCTTCCACTGGTCATGCTCTCAGCAGACATTGATTAGGTCCCTTCTGAGATCAGCCCTGAGTGGGGACTAGAAATGTCCCTGCCCCATAGAAGACAAATCTGGAAGCTGTGCCATCTACCCACCTCATAGGAGCAATTGCATGGTGTTCTAATTACCAGCCTCCTGCTTGCTACTCCCACCAGACTGGGCTCCTGGAGGACAGGGACCAGATCTGGTGCAGCTGTATGTCCCCAAGGCCCAGGACAGGGTTTGGCGTAGAGGAAGTACTCGGGAAATGTGAAGGAGAGAGGGGTAGATGAACAGACGGACACTTAAATGAACAGAACTAGAAATAAATAAGACATAGCCCTGATTGTCAGGATGCTTGGAGAGAGACACATGAACAGTCATGTCAATGTGAGCAGGATGTTCTGGGGAGAAGCATGGAGGGCTACAGGAGTGCAGAGGCCCTAACCCAGTTTGGGGGACTAGCTTTATTCTTTCAAACACGAATGTTTATGGAGGCACTTGTGCACCAACTCCACACTCAAGGAAAAAGGCAGAAAGCTCAGACATCTCCGCTGCCACACATCCCCCAGGTTTCTCAAGGGCAGGGAGATGGCAGAGCCCAGGATGTGGGTGGAAGTTAGAGGAAGCAGATTCTAAGTACATGTCAAGATGGAAGGGGCTGCTTCTGTAGGTAATGAGCTGGCGTACCCTGGGGGAGGGGAGGATATGCCAGTGCAGGCCTGGCCAGGCTTTGGGACTACATTAGATGCATTTTGAACCAATGAACATCAAAGTCTGACAAAGCACTGAGTTCTTGCCATTCTATATAAAATTCCAAAGACAGTGAGACTAAGGGGGAGAAAGGCTATTTTTTTAATAGGGAGAAAATGAAATCTAGATAGTACTTTATATATTTAAGGCTTTTATGGCTCTCAATCCACTTCCTAGTTTAGAAATATAAGTAAGAGTTTTGGGTGACCTGGCTTTCTCTCAAAATGGTATGGTTGGTCTAATCATGTGAAAATGCTTCCAAAATACCATGAAAGAGTGAGCCTGCAGGCCCTGAGGCTGTGCTGCCTGCTTGCATACAGGGAGGGAGATGGGTGGGGGCTATGGTTGCAACACATTTTGAGCAGAAATATACAAGGCCATGTTCCCAGGAACAGATAGAGGTAGGGAGGCTGGACTAGCAAATGGTTTGGGGATAAAATGTACAGGCTCTCGTGACTGTCTGGGTAGTCAGCCGGGGAAAGGGGTTTGAGAAGGCTGAAGGGAGCCCCTAGGGTGGGAATCCCAGACAGGGACCATCCCTCCCTCAGCTGGGACTTGGCCACTGGCAATGTGGTATTCATGGTGTCTGTGCAGCCATGCTGATTGGGGGAGTGTGCATTTGTGTATCTAGTGAAGGACGGATATGTTGTGTACACTGAGAAATATGCGTACCTGGGCATCCATGGTGAAGTGTAGACCTAGTGAGGGTGTGTCCTATGTGTTGAGGAAAAGATATGGTGATCTGGGCACATGTTGAGATGTGTCCATGGTGCAGTGGTGGCAAGCATGTATGTGAGGTGTGTGAGTATGCTCCGGGTTCCCGTTGTATACATGTTGAGGGGTGTACACATGATGTAGGGGCTACCAGGGTGCATCCTTGGTGAGATGGGTGTGTATGGGAAAGTATGCTTGCTCTCAGATGTGTACACAGGACAAGGCCTGTTTACTCTGTGCTGGCACTGAGGTGCATGTAAGCGCTGAGATATGCATCCTCATTCATCACGAGGTGAACATCCACTGCGTGTACATGTGTGTATTAGATGAACGAAGGGTGTAGGCTGTGGGTGCAGCCCTGGAGCAGAGCCTGGCCTTAGAAGGACAGAGGGGTTCCCCTCTGTTGGTTTCTGCCACTGTAACCACTGTGGACTAAGACTGCCTCACAGCTGTGATCTCACTTGCCCTTTTCACAACCCCTTCCACAGGTGGGATGCCCGAGGTTCAGAAGGTAAAACCCCTTTCCCAGTTTACCAAGCGGCTGCTCCATCCTGGAAGCCAGCTCTCCAGTACCGCAGTTTACTGACCTGTGGGATGAGGGATTGTGATTGGCTTGGAGGACGCAACCCCCATACTGATATGCCATCATGGATGGGGCTCTTGGTGTCAGGTCTGGGGACCTCCCTCAGGCCTGCTGTTCTCATCTGTGCAGTGGGATGGATCAAAAGCCACCCTCTGAGATAGCAGGGGAGGTGATGAACACTGGCTACTCAGGAAGGTAGCTGCGGTGGAGGCCTTTGTGAGCATACATCCTTGGGCAGTTTTGCTGGGGCACCGCGCCTAGATCCATGGAGAACTCTGAGGTCGTAGATGGGCAGGGACTTGCTTTATGTACGGCCCATAGAGAAGCTGTGGCAGAGCCGGCTCTGGAACCCAGCTGTCCTTCCCAGCCCGGGCTGCTTCCATGGCAGTGCCCAGCACCAAAGGCTGAGCTCTCCGAGCTGGGGAGCCCGAGGCTGAGCGGCTGGCGCTTCCCTGGAAGTGTCTGTACTGAGGCCGTGCCTCCCATCCCCAGGTGCCCGGCGGCGGTGGCGGCGAGTGGAGCACCGCACTGCTGTCCCCGCACGATGCGGACACCACAGCGGAGGGCCACATCCCCTGCCGACGCATGCGCAGCGGCAGCTACATCAAGGCCATGGGCGACGAGGACAGCGACGACTCTGGCGGCAGCCCCAAACCCTCACCCAAGACTGCGGCGCGGCGCCAGAGCTACCTGAGGGCCACGCAGCAGTCACTGGGAGAGCAGAGCAACCCGCGCAGGTGAACGCGCAGTCCCTCCCCCTAGAGCCCCGCCCCGGGCAAGCCCTGCCCCGAAGCCC
Source organism: Myotis davidii (assembly GCF_000327345.1). Taxonomy (NCBI): domain Eukaryota; kingdom Metazoa; phylum Chordata; class Mammalia; order Chiroptera; family Vespertilionidae; genus Myotis; species Myotis davidii. The sequence continues at coordinate 5,381,638 of NW_006291383.1, read as the reverse complement.
CGCCCCTAGGAGTCCTGCTCCATCACGTCCAATCGGGCCCCAGGAGATCTCAGCTCTCACCTGTGGAGGCCCCACCCACAGGTTAACCCGGCTTCATTGGAGCTCCGCCCCTTCAGGTGAGCCCTGCCCGCACAGGAATTCTTCCCCTGGGGAAGCCTCATCACGCTTCCTACCAGCCCCGCTCACAGGTAAGCCTTACCACCTAGGTGAGCCCCTCACAGTTATGCCCCATCCCTGGGAACCTCTCCTTCCTCCCTTTCGGCTGCCCCCAGAGCGCCCAACCCCACAGATGAATCTTGCCTCAGATCCAGATGAACCCGAGCCCACAACCATCCAAACGGTTCACCTACGCTAGGTGACCCCGCCTTCACATTAGCCTCCTTCCTGAGATGCCCGTCCTTAGGTTGGCCCTTGCACTTGGATGAGTTGACTTTGGAAAGCCCCTTCATTTGGTGAACCATCTCATAAACACCCCCCCCCCCCCCCCCGCTTCCCACCCAGTTAAGTTCTGGCCACAGGTGAGCCTCATCCTTTGGTAAACCAGGAAAGCCTCTCTAGAGTGACTGGCCCAGGTAAACTCTGTCCTTAGGAGTGCCGTCCCCAGGTGAACTCCACTCCCACAGAGGACCTGCCCCAGGGAACACTGTACTTCAGGCGAGGAGAACCAAGGTCACCACTTACGTTAGCACTGCCCAGGAAAGGTCAGAGGCCCCTCTGCCCATCCCTTTGTAATGGACCCCTGGGGTGAGCGCCAAGATTGGGAAGGAGGGAGGATCCAGAAGTCAAAGAGAGATAGACAGCCTTCACCTGTCCCATCACCCGCCTGCAATTCCACTATTCAAGCCTTATCCTGTTGCTTTAAGACTTGGAAGAGTTCGTGAAAGTGTGAACAAATGAAACATATGCACACAGAAAGCAGCAATTAAAATGTTAGAGAAAGAGGTGAGGCATTCACATGCAGAAGTCGCCATGGGGATTAGAACAGAAAAGAATGAGAGGCAAGTTATGGAAAGTCTATCGAATGAGTACAAAATGGGTGAAACTTGGTATAGGGGATTCAAAGTCCATTGAGGAAGAAAAACAGAAGCAAGTCAGAAACAAACAAAAGAAAGACTAGGAAGAGTTAAAGAAAACAAGCTTAGCCCTAGTTCCCCAGCTACTGGGGGCGTAGACCCAGGCTTCATGGAGGAGGTAGTTTGGGAGGACTGAGACAGAGGAGAGACAGGCCAGGTGACAGCAGGACTTAGGCAGTGAGGGGAGAAGCCAGGAGTCTCGCTGGCTGGGACAGAGGCAGGGAATGGTCTGCTGGTGGAAATTCAGGACACTACTGGCCAGTCCCAGGTCAGTCCCTCTCTGAGCCTCATTTTCCCCATCTTTAAGTGAGAGGGCTGAGCTAGCTGATCTCTAAGACCTCTTTTAGGCCTGAGACCCCACAATTCTATGAATGACCAATGGACACTGATGTTGGAGAGGTGGTTAGGGCCAGGGCAGAAACCCTGAATAAGAGGAAATCAATCAATAATGCTAGCACTTGCTGTACTCTGGAGTCTACTGCCCTAGTGCACTTTAATCCGCACCACTGAATCCTCCCCGTCACAGCCCCGCAGGCACGCACAGTGTCATTCCCACTTAATAGGTGAGGAAACTGACGCTTAAACCAGGGTGATGACTTGTCCAGGGTCACCCAGTGAGGAAGCTGGACTCCAATTCAAGCCCGTCTATAACAAGAGCCTGAGCTGTTGGCTGCTTGGACCTCGTCCCCAGAGCAGTGAGGGGGTTGGAGGGGGCAGAAGCAGGGTCAGGTAGATGTGAGAAAGATTGAAGAACAGGGGCCATGGAGAGAATTGGTGAGTCTTCAGGGACCTGGTGGAAGCCACCTGAACATCCTGATGAAACTGATGCCCTTTGGGCAGCCCTAGTCTGAGGTCAATGCTGTGGGGTCTTGCCCCCACCTCCTCTGTCCAGCCCCTGGAATTGCCCCAGACCTGCAAGGGAGGGGACTGTAGCATTGAGCTGGTGTGGGCCACCTCAGGTTTGGAACAGTCAAACGCAAGCTTATGCTGCCACCTCATGGCTGCAGCAGGCATGACAAGTGTGTACCTCCTGCACCTTCCAGCCTCACAAGGCCTCCAAAGGCGAGGAGTGCTCCCCTTGCTCACTGCCCAACCATCACCACCACCACCACCACCACCACCATTACTCGGGCTGGCAGTGACCTCCATTTTTCTCTCTGCCATTTGATGACCTTGGCTAGTCTTTCCCCCTCTGAGCTTCAGTTTCCCAGGCTGAACAGTGGGTGAGCTGAGCCCTGTCTGCTCCCCACCCCCACCAGGAGTCTGGACCGCCTGGATTCCGTGGACATGCTGCTGCCCTCCAAGTGTCCGAGCTGGGAGGAAGACTACAACCCCATCAGCGACAGCCTCAACGACTCCAGCTGCATCAGCCAGGTGAGGGTGGTGGGCAGCCAGGACAGTGTGCTTGGCAGACAGAGCCCACCTCTCACCCAGGGGGACACACATCAATGCCCAACCCCGGTTGAGTGATCTGCATTGTGCTTCTGTTTAGTCTGTTCTCTGAGCTACCTATGTGTGTCTCTCTGTCCCACTGACTGTCCTGTGGCTGGTGAGCAGTCACAGGGCCTGACATTGCATGGCCTAAGCTGGGTCCTGAGGGAGGGCCCACACCATGGCTGTAGACGCAGGAGCCCTGTGGTTAGGGAACTGGAGACCTGGGTTTGGGTCCCATCTTGTCACTGACTAGAGGAACCCAGAACAAGTCGCTTCTTCCCAGAGCATGTTCCCTGATTTACCACAAGAGGGTGGTAATTTCTATTTCAACAGGTCGTGAGGAATCAATGAGATAATGAACATAAAGTGCCCAGCAAAGGGTCGCTACCTTTATGGTGCTTATCGCTATCTTGCTGTGTGACTTCACACAAATTGCTTCTCCACTCTGGACTACTAACAGCAATAAGCATACGGTGCTGCACTTTTAATTCTCAGCTCCTCGAACCCTCACAGCCACCCCCAGAGGGGGCATTATTATTCTTATCCTCATTTCAAAGATGAGGATACTGCGACTCAGAGAGTGAGGTCACACAGCTAGGAGGAGACAAAGCTGGGTAGGAATCCTGAGCCGTCATACCCACCTCTGGATCCCAGCCCTTACCAGGTGTTCAGTACTTTAGAGTTTGCAAAGGTGGGACTAGCCAAGGCTTGAGGGCTTCCCCCATGGAGTGGACTTGGAGACAAGGCCCAGAGAGAGCATACCCCGGCCAGTAGTGGTACAGCAAGGCAGCGAGGGCAGCCAGGTGCGGACCCAGCCTTCTCTCTGTGTGCAGTCCCATGGCCCAGGCTAATGGACTGCTTAGAATCAGAAGGCTTTGGTACCACCAGCTCCCCAACACTCCATTATTCCTAGTCTGGCCAAACCTTTCCCAGACTCCGAGGAGACTAACATCAGGTGTGGGGAGGGGTACAGCATCCCAGACATGGGACCCTCTGCCACCCTCATCCTGGCCCCACCAAGTCTTACCTTAATAGTTGTCCTGGCCTCCATGCCTGCCACCTTCACTGTGGTCTCAGTGGCCAGGGAGAGCTTTTAAAAGACTTAAGTCAGGCCCTGGCCAGGTAACTCATTAGTTAAAATGCCATCCCTATATGCCATGGTTTGGGGTTCAATCCCCAGTAAGAGCACATTCAAGAGTTAACCTATGACTGTATCAATAAGTGAAACAAATAGATATTTCTCTTTCTCTCTCTCTCTCTCTCTCTCTCTCAAATCAATAATTTTTTAAAATTACATATACAGTGGCCTGGCCACCATGGCTCAGTGGTTAAGCATTGACCTATGAACCAGGAGATCCAGGTTTGGTTCCTAGTCAGGGCACATGCCCAGGTTGTGGGCTCAATCCCCAGTATGGGGCATGCAGGAGGCAGCCAATCAATGATTCTCTTTTATCATTGATGTTTTTATCTCTCTCTCCCTCTCCCTTCCTCTCTGAAATCAATAAAAATAAAACAAAAGAAATATACAGTGAAAGACTAAAGTCAGATCACACCCTACCCCTGCTTAAACCCTCCCATGGCTCCCACCACACCCAGGTGAGAGCCAGAGTCTTTACTGGGTCCCACGAGGCCCTGCCTCCCTCTGGGACATGATCTCAGTTTACTCTGTGACTCACCCTGCTCCGTCCACACTGGCCTCCTCTCTGCTCCTTACACATCTTATCCCTGCCCAGGTCACTGCATTTGCTATTCCCTCTACCAGGAGCACTCTCCTCTCAAATCTTTGCATGGCTGACTCTTCCTTGCATTTCAGGTCTTGGCTCAAATGTCACCTCCTCAGAGGGGCCTGCCCTCTTGTGTAAAGTAGCTGCCCTCTCGTGTAAAGTGCTTCATTTTCTTAGCAGCACTTACCACGATCTAGAATTACATTTGTTTACTTCTTTACTTAATATCTGTCTCACTCTTAAGACTGAGAGCTTCCTAAAAGTGAGGGCCCTGCTTGTTCCCCACAGTGTCCCCAGTACGGGGCACAGGGCATGCAGGTGTGTGCTGGATGGACAGCTTCCCTCCCTGTCTCTCCCATCCTATCATGTTCTCTTCTCTCGGCTCTCAGTCTTCCTGTCTGTACCTGTCGCCCTCTGTTTTTCTCTCACCTCATTCACATTTTTCTCTGACTCTAGTGTGTTTCATTTCCACGTTTCTCTCTGGGTCTGTCTGTCTCTCTCACACACTCATCTTCATCCCCTGCCTGGCCCTGGCACTTGGAACATTTTTGTCCTTTAGCTATACAAAAAGGCACAAGATATCAGCCAGGCTGGGAACCCCAGCAGGTCTCTCCTATTACCCCCTGACTAGCCCCAGCTCTGTCCTAGCATAGGGTCCTCTGAACCCCCAAATATTCATCCCCAGAAGCTTGAGCGACCTGAGCCAAAGTCAGAGATTTGTCAGCTCTAAGCTGTGTCTCTGCAGCCTTGATTCCTGCCCGAGAGAGCTTGTCCCACCAGGCATTGGACTGTGCAGGCCCTCACCAGGGAAGAGAAGGCTCTGGGCTCTGTCCCTAAACTACAGATCCTGGGGGATGCCTGCCAGGTAAGAGGCAGCAGACAGGGCATCCATGGTGCCAGGGGCCAGACCAAGAGAAAGATGTGTAAACAGCACATTACAAATCCCCTGAAGGAGTGAGCCTCCCATCCCTGGAGGAAGCCAAGTGAGACCTCCTAGCACCTGGGCTACAGCCAGTCTGAGGAGGAGGTTAGACCAGCCAGCCACAAGTTCTATTACAGCCGAGCCTGAACAACCAAGCCCAGCCCCAGCCTTGGTCTCCCCATAACCCTCCCCTTCTCTTTCTGCAGATTTTCGGACAGGCCTCCCTGATCCCCCAGTTGTTTGGCCATGAGCAGCAGGTCAGTATGTTTACCATTTTTCATACCCCAATCCCAGAATCCAGAGCTGGGTCTTAGGCCTGGCATCGGGTGGTCCTAGCTCCCAGCCTGAGCAGGTAAAAGCAGAGCCAGCACCAGGAAAGCCACCTCCAATGAAGATGGAGTCTAGGCTCATGTTGGCGCCTTTACCTTCCACTCCTTGGCCCTATTGCTTCACTTCTCTATACCTGTTCCCTCCTCCCCAGAATAGGAAAGAATGGGTGAGGTTCTATGAATAGGGTAAGATATAACTCCAGGACAGTGATGGCGAACCTTTTGAGCTTGGCGTGTCAGCGTTTTTGAAAAACCCTAACTTAACTCTGGTGCCGTGTCACATATAGAAATTTTTTTATATTTGCAACCATAGTAAAACAAAGATTTATATTTTTGATATTTATTTTATATATTTAAATGCCATTTAACAGAAAAATCAACCAAAAAAATGAGTTCGCGTGTCACCTCTGACACGCGTGTCATAGGTTCGCCATCACTGCTCCAGGACAAGGGGAAGCATTCCCTGAGTCTTCTGGCTCCCTCCCTCCTCACCTCCCCCAAACTGGGGAAAATCCTGGGCAGACTGTTTTATTTGGACAGCCTGAGGGCTGGTGGTATTGACCTCAGTCCCAAGATGCCCTAACTTTTCTCCTTTTGGGGCCTTTAACGATGTTGGGACTTTCTGAATGCAGAGACTTTTCAATTTTACAAAAGTTGATGGAGGCGGGGCCAGTCCTGGTATTGTCTTTGGTAAGGGTGCTTCCCTCCCAAGCACACTCATCCTGCCCCTGGAAGTGGCCCTCTCCTACCCCCACCTATTGACCCTCTCCTCCTCCAAGCCCCAAGACCAGAAACTAGAGCAGGAAAGGTGCTCTGAGCTCAACCCCTCATTGTGTCCAGGAGTAGGCAAGGGACTTGTCTAAGGCCACATTCTACAGAGGCAGAACTAACTAGGACTGGGCCCCATATTGCCTAATGCCAGACATGGATGCCTTATGTGCCTCCCGCCCCGATGTCACATTATCCTCAAAGGTCTTTGGGAGTCCACAGTAGGCCAGGCAACCCACAGGGCAGTTCCCTGCACACAATGTGTCCTCAGTGATACACATGCCCCCAGCACTGACCAGGTGACCCCTGCACCCCGCCAGAGCTTGCAAGCATCTTAACCAACACTTACAAACCCTTGCACTCACCCCACAGAGCTTCCCATGATACTAAGTACAGGTTAACAGGTGCTTACTCTCCCAGACACTATTCTAAATCCATGATATTAATTATATCACTTAATCTTGATAACAATCCTATGAAATTTGGTGTATAACTAGTCCCCATGTTATACCCTTGATCTTAGCCAAAAGGCTGAAAGCAGTATTAGCCTCCATTTGATAGACGGGGAAACTGAAGCACTGAACAGTTAAATGACTTGCCCACCTTCGTATTGTGAGGAAATTATGAACCAGGGATTGAAACTCTGGCAGTCTAGTTCCAGAGCTGAGCCATTACTGTGAAATTCCAAAGCAAGACCTCATTGCCCTTGGCAGTCACAAGGGCCTCTCAGTATATCTCAGGTGGCGGCGTTGGAAGATAAACACCTATCTCTTTACTAGCTCCTGCATTTTGAATATGCCACACTGCCTTTTAATTTATCAGCACGACCCAGAAGAACTTTCTGCAGTGATAGGATTGTTCTGTAACCTATGCTCTCCAATAAGGTAGCATGAGCAAGTGAAATGTGAATAAGGAAATGAATTTTTTATTTAATTTTAATTAATTTAAACCTAAATAGCCACTCATGGTTACTACTGTAACAGCTTTAGACCTTTCCAAACATATGCTTGCAATTGGGCGATGTCATTTTACTTGACGCAGTCAGACAAGTACACAGGCATTTCATTTCATTTAGATGGAGAAACACTGACCCAGAGGATAGGGATGGCCTGAGATCACACAGCCTGGTGCAGAGCAGAGCTGGCCCAGGCCCATCTCCATCCTTCCCTTCACATGGTGCTCAGTCATGGGCTTCCCTCCCTCGTAGCCCCAGGCCTCCCCCAGGACCTCTATCCAGTGTCTCTTTTTGGCCAGCTGACTCCTCAGCTTATAGTCTGTGATCCCCAGTTACCAACATGACCCAAAACATGAGTCAGGCAGATGCTTCTAGAACCCTTGGAGAGTGTATGTATGGTGAGGACCCTCTGTGCTCACACCTCCCAGCTGCAGATTTGTAGGATCTTCATCAGTCATCTTTGGAAGAACACTTAGAAGCCATCTAGGTGAGATTGAATTAGATATGAGAAGGCAAATAGCAGCCATTCTGGAATTCTCCACACTGCCCATGGCAGGCATCACTAATCTGTCCTCACTGCCACTACCCTGGTCTGGTCTTAAGTTCTCTCAAGAGACTCTCCCAGCAGTTTCATCTCTGGCCTCTCCCTCCATTCCAGACCCCTCCCCAATATCCACTCTGTAGGCCAGGTCTGGATTAATCTTCCTTAAATATGCATTTGGAGTGTTTGATTCTGCACTTACTCACTGGGTTCCCCTGGTAAGTGTCTTCCCCTCACTGCATATGGTATGAGTTATCTCATTAATCTTGATAACAATCCTATAAAATTTGGTCTGTAATTAGCGCCTATTTTATAGATGGTAAATATCTATAAATTTTAAGATAGTAAATATCTAGCACACCTATTGGCACCCCTCACTCCAGCATTCCGAGCAGACATTAATAACTGATTATAGCCCTAGCTGGTTTGGCTCAGTGGATAGAGCGTCAGACAGCCGACTAAGGGGTCCTGGGCTCAATTCCGGTCAAGGGCACATGCCCGGGTTGCGGGCTCGATCCCCAGTTGGGGCGTGCAGGAGGCAGTGGGTCAATGATTCTCTGTCATCATTGATGTTTCTATCTCTCCCTTTCCCTTCCTCCCTGGAATCAATAAAAATATTTTTTAAAAAACACAGTTTAGCCCTGGCCAGTTTGGCTCACTGGATGGAGCGTCGGCCTGCGGACTGAAAGGTCCCAGGTTCGATTCCAGTCAAGGGCAGTACCTTGGTTGCGGCACGTCCCCAGTGGAGGGTGTGCAGGAGGTAGCTGATCGATGCTTCTCTCTCATCGATGTTTCTGGCTCACTATCCCTCTCCCTTTCTCTCTGTAAAAAAATCAATAAAATATATTTTAAAAAAACAAACAAAAACAACATTTATTATAGCATACATTCCCCCACTAAATTTATATGTGGCCGCAAAATCTATCAGTCCATCAGTGTGGACACACAGGTATAATCTAGTTAATATCCTGGAAACTATCCTTAACAGTTTCTCCTCCATTGTAGAGATGGGGAAAATGAGGCCAGAAGCGAGAAGGGCTGTGTATTTCCAAGGGCTCATCTGCTCATCCCATTCTGAGATGGGAGGGGGAGGGGAGGTGGGCTGGGTTGCGGCCCCACAGACTCCACAGCCCAGCACCTGAGTAGCCCGGCCCTGGGTGAGCAGAGCTGGCCCCTGACGCCTGCCTTTGCCTGGACAGGTACGGGAGGCGGATCTGAGCGACCAGTATGAGGCGGCCTGCGAGTCGGCCTGCAGCGAAGCAGAGTCGACAGCGGCGGAGGCGCTTGACTTGCCGCTGCCGAGCTACTTCCGCTCCCGTAGCCACAGCTACCTGCGCGCCATCCAGGCGGGCTGCTCGCAGGAGGAGGACAGTGTCTCCCTGCAGTCCCTCTCCCCACCACCCAGCACCAGTAGCCTCAGCAACAGTCGCACGCTTCCGAGTGAGTACCGAGTTGAGGGGAAGGGTTTTGTTTTGCTTTGCTTAGGGGAGGGGCAGCCAGTGGGAAATGGTGGGGAGGAATTCGCGGTGGGCTGGCCAGGATTGGAGGGATGATTAGGAGCAAAAGCAGGAGGCCTGGGGGCTGAACTACTCACCAACTGGCGAATTGGTGCTCAAATGGGGGGTCACAGCGGCATTTCCCAGCACTGGTGGCCCGGGAGAGGGGGCTGGAGAAGGCCCCAGCTAATGGGAAGTACTTGATTGCCAGTGGCTGTCAAGACCCTGACTCAGAGCAGCCACCTACTGGTGGGCTGGGCTCACTGAAGCTCTAGGCGCCTGTTTGGATTAGTTCCGTTATGCAAACCTGTGGGGAGGACAGGACCCTCCAGAGAAAGCAGAGCCTTCTGGGAGAGGATGGGATCTGCATTGAGCCTCTCAAAAGGCGTGAGTTTGCAGGTTTCTCTCATACTCTTCCTGGTACTTGTTCTAAATCCTCTGGCGATAACGCATGCAGGATCAGGGTAAGAAGAGAACCTGTGTCACAGAGCAAGCCGTGAAAATCAACAAAATCAAGGCCAAGGAAAATCATAGCACAGTATCTGGTTCAGTAGAGTGAGCTTTGAGCTTACTCTGGCTAGCTGGTTCTCTCCCTGAGCCTGTTTCCCCATCTATAAATAGTAAATTGGGGCATAAGCCAGAGCCTAGGGGGCCCTTGGGGAGATGAAATTACGACTGAGTGTAGAAAGTGTTTATCAGGGCCTTGCATGCACTGGGAGCTGACAAGTGGTAGCTGTTATCAGGCTGGACTCTGAGCTTCCTAACAATTGAAGGCAACTGGTGTTGGATTGTTGTCAAAAGAGAGATAGCTGTTTCAAGTACTTAATTGGTGTTTGATGTTCATAAATGAACCTGGATCCTGTGGATAGTCTACACACAGGAAGCCACCTTGTTGACTGAACGAACTGGTCTTTTCAGGGGGGCAGAGCAAGAATCCACTTTGTTTACCTATTGCCTGGGTGATGCATGGGCAGATCCTTGAGCTCTCTCCAGCCACTTTTAAACCTTAAGGAACAGTCTCCTTTGCAGGTATTAAGAGCTCAGTCTGGTCTCATTCAAACTTGTCTACCTCAGCATCTCGTGCACCTGCAGCTGGGCGTGGTAGTCAATGTCTTCTCTGTTCCTTGTTCTCCAGTGGCCGTTTCTGGTCCCTCCAGGTGGGAGGGCGAGGTAGCTAGTGCAGATGCTGTATGCTGGCTCTTTCTCCTATGTGGTGCTTTTGGAGTTTCTCCTATCCTGCAGAGCCACATGGTGCCTTCTTTTCTGACATGGGCGATGTCCCTCCAGCCCACTGTTTCTCCATCCAGTGGTCCCCCTCCTCCCCACTCAGCCTCTTTTTGCTAGGGGATCTGGCCCTGCCAGGCAGCCACTTGGGCAGAATTCTCTGAAGACAGCTCCCGCCCTGCTTTCTTCCTTGGCTCCCACATAACCCATGTGAAATGAGGCCTTTGCCTTGCAGCACTCTGAGAGTATGGATTGGTCTGCTCTGAAAGTACAGCCTTCCTTCTAGAACTGCTGTCACACATAGGTAGCCCTGCCAGCCATTCTATTTTGGAGGTCTACAAGCAAGTGACCTCTAAAGGCCAAGGTCCTATGGCCTTCAAATCCAGGGGATCCCTGCAAGGCTCTTCCAGTCCTCTACAGTCCCCATAGGAGCCTCAGGTACACAATCAGATTTCCTACGTCATCGGGCCCATGAGAAATTCTCTAAGTACAAAGTGGGCCTGGGGGGACATATAGCACCCTAGCAATTTTCTTCAAATAAACCCTCATTCACTAATATCGCCCCACTCCATTCATGAACGAGCTGAGGATGGATGATAGGCTACATGTCTCAGAACTATTTGGGTTTCTGAATTGCAGGGGGGCAGATCTAGGGGGGCTATTGCTAGAGTAGTACTGTATAACAACCAACCACAAAATCGGTATGATACAACAGTTAACATTTATTTCTTGCTCCCAAGTTTGTGAATTAACTGGGACAGCTCTGCTTCTGTGGCTGAAGGGTCCTCCTGTGATCAGGGGCCTCCCCAGGGCATATTCTCGTGGTGATGGCAGGAGCACTAGAGAGCAAGCCTAGCTATACATGCACATTTCAAGGCCCCTGCTTGTATAATATTTGCCAAAATGCTATTGGCTAAAGTAAGTCATATGACTGAGTTCAAAGACAAGGGATGGAAAAGTACCTCCCACCTTTGTGTCAGAAACAGTATTTACACGACAAAGGAGTGAAGAATCAGGGTCAATAATTAATCTACTACAGTCCACTCTCTTGGCCATATTGACTTAGAAAATACGTTTATCCTCAAGACTACCACCCACCCACCCCCGAGTTTCATCCAATCGTAACACCAAGATCTCATGGCTTATGTCAGGTCTGGATGTGACTCCTCTTGATTGAGTGACCTAAAATCTAAAGAGACAGTTGTCCACCTCCTACCTGTAACTCTCCACACATCCAGCATACATTGGTGAAATAGAGACAAGATAACTGCAATTCACACTCCTGTTCACAAAAGAAAGAGAAAAGGAATTCAGAAACTTACTGATCCCTGGCAGTTCTGAAGTTCTTCTGGGCAAATGTTGGACGAATACTCTAGGATAGGAAGTTACCTTGATGAGGCCCACGCTGTACCACGGGGGTTGATTCCCTAACCCATTGTTCTCAGCAGCTCTCGGTTCTGCTCTCTGAAAGCCTTTCCTGTTCTGTTTGCCTTTTTGGCCACTTCTGAAGAGAACATTGAAAAATGTGCTCTTTAGGCAGCTGAACAACTTTCTTAGCCTGCTTTCTCCCTAAAGGGAGTTAGGGACCCAGATGTCTTTTTACACCTAGAATGGTCTCGGTCCCTTCTGCCTAAGCTGATCATAGTTTTGGCTGCACACCTATCTCAAACATTTTATGGGTTTCCTATGTATTTGCTTCCACTTAACTCCTTGTGCCAAAAGCACACCCACAATTATTTTTGAGTCATGCCAGTCTTTCTAGATTCAATTATGACTACTTTGGTACATCAGGCCAACTCCTTTTAGCTTTCTGGAAGCCCTTTTGAGCAGCTAAGAGCATCCACTAGAGCATCTTAATATTTTAGAGTATTAATATAAGATGTTACAACCACACCCTTGATTTGATCTGGGCCACCCGCTGTATCTTAACCGGCCATCACCTTCGTTCGATCTTTGTCCTTTGCCCTTGGTTTCATTTGTATCTTAATTTGAGAATGACTTACTAGCAAGAGAGGCTGGAGTTAACAGATTTCTTTTCCAACTCAGCAAGTTCTGGGCCTTCTATATCCCCTCTACACACTCTTTAGTCCTTTTATGGATTTTCTTTCTTATACAACGTTATCAAATGCACCCAAAGGAGCCAGCTTTTGCTTTCAATGTTTTGCCCGGAACCAACCTTGCCCAAATCTATGTACTTTCTTCAAGTTACTGTAGATTGACAGTGTTACCAAGCATTTCATCTCTACATGATATGGGTTACCTTTTTTTCAAGCCTACTGTAACATTTTACGTACTACTCACCACTTGGTCTCAGTGCCAATGCTACATACTTTTGTTGCTAATACACCCTACTCCTGGTACCAATTTCTGTATCTGTCAGCTATTATCACAATAACGCTGTGTAATAAGCATGCTTTTTCAGTGGCACACAGTAATACACATTTTTTCTCATTCGTAAGTGTTCAAGTTGTCTGGTTCTGTTCTGCATGTCCTACATTCTCCTCCTGGAACTAAAGGGTGCCCCTAGAATCACTACCCTAGCCAGGGCATGCTCTTGTCATGGTGGTGGCAGACGTATAAAAGGGAAAACCCCACTTTGCAAGCATATTTCAATTCTCTTTCACACCTACTCATATTTGGTTGGTTAACGTAACTCATATTAGTCCAAGGCCAAGGTCCAGGGAAACATGTCCCACCTTTTGTGGGAGAAGCTGCAGTTACATGGCAAAAGGTATGAATTCAGGAAAGGATTGGGAATTGAGGCCAAAATTTCAATCAGTCATAGCCCGCCTTCTCAGCACAGCCCTCATGGATGATTCAGCATCTGGCTTATGTGTAGGGTTATGGAGCTTTGATTATTCTCATTTGGGATTTTAGCCCAAACCAAAACACTCAAGAAGGTATCATGTAACAACATCTTACACCTACCCAGACATGTGTGCACATGTGCACCTACTTACAGGCATATATATCGTTTTGTACCCTTAGACCTCTATATGATATGAAAATGTAAATAAAAACACATGCACACTGATATTCTCATATGTACACATACCTACATACATCTGCACACACACATACATGTGTGTCTCTAAGGCTCATGACACCTTCTCACCTATAAGGACATCATGCCTCTAGCAGATTTGAGCCACCAAATAATTTCACCGCCTACATTTCCCTGGTCAGCCCTCCCTCCAGGTCTCCACAGTGGCTTCTCTCTCCTCCACCTGCAATCCCCTCATGCTCACAAAACTCATCTCCCTCACAAGGAAAACCAAAGCCACCATATTTTCAGATCTGTGCCCGGAGCTGCAGCTGGTCCATACGGTACCTTTGTGTGCTGGGTTAGTAAAGAGTGCCCCCGCCACCACCAGACACTTAACTGCCATCTCTTGAAAAATTGTCATGATGTACAGTTTTTTTCAGAATAAGACCCGTTAATGCCATCTGCTAGAAACTTGTCATAATAAGTATATAATTTAATTATGTCTTTATTGTGAACAGCACACCCCCTTCTATGTGGCATCCTTAATCAGTGTAAAACTTGCACAGTCCTGCCCATAATCACCTCTCTCCATATAGAAACACACAGGCACATCCTATTCAGCCACTGTCTCCCCTCAGGGGCCACATTGGTCAGAAGGCTGCCCCCTTTCCTTAGCATCTGTCTCCAAGGAGTGAGCAGTCTGGGCCCCACCACCACCACCACCTGCTGAGGGCATGAAAGCTCTTTGTCACTTTCACATGGGCACATATGCAGGCGGGCAGATAGATGTAGTGGGGTGGGGTCGGTGTAATGAGACAGTGAGAGCCTGAGAGGGTGGACCCCTGGGGAGTGGCCATGGGCACGACATGGAGTGCCCACCCACCTCCTCAGAACTGGCCAGCTTCCCAGCTGCCAATGCCACTGTCACCCCTTCCCTCCCTCCCCCTTTCTGACCCAGATTCCACATTCCAAAAATAGCTCTGGCAGGTGACTGGCAGGCTGGGTCAGCTCCAGCTGGGATGGTGGGGAAAGCAGCAGCTTGGCTGCCTATACATGCCCCTTCCCAGCCAAAGAACCTACCTGGGAGAGGCCACAGGGGTTCATCACCCCTCAGTCTGCCTAATCCTGCCTCCTCTCTCTCTGCCTCTGAGAAAATAAAGAACAAAGAAAACCCCCCTCCACTCCTTCCCTTCTTTCCCTCTGCCCATCTTCCATTAGTGCTCATTCTCCTCTCCTCTCTCCCTTCCTCCATCCCTTTCTTCTAGCTCCCCCTCCCATCCCTCTCCCCATCTCTCTCTCTCCACCAGCTCAGCCTTCTGGTCTGTCTCCCTCAGCTCTTTCTCTCCCTGCACCCTCTATCCCTTTCTTCCCTCACAGTTTCTGGCCCTCCCCTCCCACCAGCCTCCCTTTGTGTCTCTCCCACTCCTACTGAATCACAAGGGAGGCTGTGACATCACCCCAAGTGTGGTCGTGGTAGGCTGCTGGGTGGCACCCCCAGCTCCTGCCAACTGCATTCTCTGCCCCTACACATGTGCACACATGTGTACACATACCCATACAGATGCACACACACACACACACACACACACACACTAGGGGTCACTCCCTGGCAGTGCTTGAGGCTGTAGGCTGCGCTGGGTGCTCCTGCCCTGGGCAACACCCTTGCTCAGGGGCTGTAAGTTCTAGTTTTAGCTCTGCTGTGTCACTCTGGGCGGGCCCCAGCCCCTCCCTGTGCCTCAAATTCTCCATCTATATTGTGGAAATTGGGTTTGAGGATCCTTGAATATCTCCTATCCATGTCACAGAATGTTCTGTCCTCCCTTCTTTGTTCCCCCCTCCCTCCCCTCACCCCTGTTGAACTCTCCCAGTTTCTTCTCTGATTCACTCCTCCTCCATAGACACAGGAAGGGAGGCTGACTACATTCCAGGAAGCAGTCAACCCTTCAGTCAGCCTTGTCTTCTAGTATTGTCCTAGGTCTAGCCCTCCACAAAACTGTTATTACACCACAGGCTCCTGTCAGACTGGACACTCCATCCGCCAGAGTGTCAGTGCCGAGAGGACCTCAAAGACAGACTTGTTCAGAGATGCAAAATAGACTTCAACTCATGTCATCTCTGATCCCTGGAGCTCAGGGCTGAGATTTAGTTCAGCAGAGAAGTGTGCTGCCATCGATTAGTGGTGTCTGCCGTAGCCAGGACAGTTGCACATATCTGACATTCCAGATTTAACCCAGTTAACCTCTCTCACATACACATGCACATACACATTTACTGATACTTTACAAAGAAACTGCAGCCTAGAAAAGGTGAGTGTGAAGTCACGGTCACCCAGTTAGTAGGTCAAGCAGGTGTTTTCCACTGACTTGAGTTTGCTATTATCCTGGGGGGCGGGGGGGGCACTCAAGTCCTGATAAAGAGGTACAGTGTGGCCACAGAGTTTCAGGGAGAATTATCAGGCAACACGGGCAGGTTGCATCAGATAAACACTAAGTGAATAGTACACGTGCAGCATAGGACGAGTAAACTTAAATTTTCAAAGTCTTAGGACTGTGCCTGGCCCAATAACCCCCAGTTGCTTTTGTTATTAATATGCCTTTAAGCAAAAACCAGGACAGTGGTGTCTGAAACACTGTATTGTCTTCGGTATGATTCTTTTCTCCTTTTTTTTTAACCATAAAAATTATATTTTATTTACATAATTTCCTATGAAATAGATTTTATACACTTGAGATTGAAAACTGAAACTGCTTTTCCCACAAAATAACTGATGATCACATTCTTAGTTCTTTCGTGATATAGTAATATTAAATCATTTTAGAAAATTAAGTGGCATGTTAAAGCTAATTATTAGCACTTACAAAACAGTAAATTTATGAAAAATCCTATTATGAGGAAATATATAAAACACCAGTTGAAAGTGAAACTTGAATGGAACATGCTGGAGAATATGAGACATTCTTTTCAATAGGTTTACTTTATATTCGCACTGTGATTGGCCCAACATGGTTTATCACCATTAAAACAGATCCTTCAAGCAACCAGAAATTTTATCTTTTTTAAAAATGTTTTTATTGATTTTTAGAGAGAGGGGAAGGGAGAGGGGTAGAGAGAAACATCGATGAGAGAGGAACATCACCGATCAGCTGCCTCTTGTACTCCCCACTGGGGATCGAGCCTGCAATCTGGGTTTGTGCCCTGACCAGGAATCAAACTATGACCTCCTGATTCATGGGTGGAGGCTCAACCACTGAGCCACACTGGCTGAGCTGAATTATCTTTATTTTTTTCCTAAAATAAAAAAGCAGTCTATGAAATAAATAAGAATAGTCTGGAAGTCTTCTAGGGGCCCAATTTCAGTATTTGGAGCACTTGATTTATCCAATTGGAAAACATTTATTTTTTTATATCAATTTGAGTCAGAATCAATGTCCCATTTGTGAGTTTTCCAACCTCTCCATTTCATCCACTTGAAAAAAACTGGGAGCTGATTTCTTCTATTTGTATTTCCTGCCTTTCTGCCCTTTCCTCTTCTTTTTCTTGAAAATATCTGTGTCCTAGGCCAGTGGTCGGCAAACTACAGCTCGCAAGCCACATGCGGCTCCTTGGCCCCTTGAGTGTGACTCTTCCACAAAATACCATGTGCGGGTGTGCACGTACAGTGCGATAGAAACTTCGTGGCCCATGCTCAGAAGTAGGTATTTTGTGGAAGAGCCACACTCAAGGGGCCAAAGAGCTGCATGTGGCTCATGAGCCGCAGTTTGCCGACCACTGTCCTAGGCTATTCCCCTTTCTTCTTCCTTTGCTGCCTTTTTTTCTTACATCTGCTCCTACAAAACCTTGTAATTCACATAATTCTTTTTAGGAGGCTGAGCATAAGGGCTTGTTCCTGTTCCAGGACTCTTTTCTTTTCCATAACCCATGATCCCAAACCTGTGTACCTCCAACTGAACCTTTTCTAAGTTAAATTATTGTATAACCACATCTTTCTTTCTCCTTTCCCCCACCCCCGGAGGCATTTCTTTTTTCTTTTCTTTTTTTATTTCAGAGAGGAAGGGAGAGAGAGGAAAAAAAAAATGATGAGAGAGAATCATCAATCTGCTGTCTCCTGCACACCCCCTACTGGGGATTGAGCCTGCAACCTAGGCATGTCCTGATTCATGGGTAGATGCCCAACCACTGAGACACATGGGCCAGGACTGTGTGCTCTTTTTGATCCAGCTTCTGTTTTGTTATTTCTGTTGTGGAATTCCACCACTGCTACTTGCTGTTCTTCAGGGAAGAGTTGATGCTGCAGCACAAGGGACCTGTGGTCCTGCTAGGGCACCAGTGGGGGTCACAGCAAGGGCACACTGGGCTGTTCTGAGCTCCTAAGAGCAGTGGTTCTCAAACTTCCTAATGCTGCGACCCTTTAATACAGTTCCTCATGTTGTGGTGACCCCCAACCATAAAATTATTTTCGTTGCTACTTCATAACTGTAATTTTGCTACTGTTATGAATCATCATGTAAATATCTGATATGCAGGATGTATTTTCATTGTTACAAATTGAACATAATTAAAGCATAGTGATTAACCACAAAAACAACATGTTATTATATATATGTTTTCCGGTGGTCTTAGGCGACCCCTGTGAAAGGGTTGTTCAACCCCCAAAGGGTCGCGACCCACCGGTTGAGAACCGCTGTCCTAGAGAAAGCTTGAAGGCTCTTCCTCTGGTCTCTTACAGGAGAACCAGGAGGGGGAGCTGGCTCTGCCCCTAACGCCATTGAAGACCCCCACATCTCTCTTGTTTCCCCTTTTCTTTCCGATCCTTTTCTGTTCTGCTTCATCTTCTGTCTCCAAAGCGTTGAGGTTCTGGAGCACAGCATCCAGAAGCGTGTGAGAAGAGGGAAGGAGGAGGGGGACCCCAGACCCTGCTTCTGTGCCATTGTGGGGTCTGGCTCCGTGGGACAAGGCAAAGCCCGCCTTGCATGCCCTCCTTTCCTGTTTTACATTCGGAACAGAGATGCACAGAGAAGGGAAGGAACTTGCCTAGGTCACCCAGCCAGGCAGGTTGAGAAGCAGGAGCTGGGTCTGTGGATGGCAGACAGTGCGGCCCGGGGGGATGAGACCCGCAGAGAAACAACTCCGGGCCAGGGCTGTGAGGAGGAGGCACTGGCTGGGGAGAAGCAAGGACCCGGGAGGGCCGGGAGGCTAGGAGGGTGACGTATGGATTCGGGCGGTACTTACTGCACTTGCCCTCCAGGGCACCGTGGGGTGTAGGTTTTACTGTCAAGCAGGAAACGAAGGCTCAGGGAGGCTGAACGAACGTTCAAGGTCACACAGCCCTCCAGAGGCTGAGCCAGGATTTAAACCCCACCTGGGGGACTCGGGATGATGACAGCAAAGTGAGGATGGAGCAGCGGGGACAACTACAAACACTTAAGACGTAGAGTCGGTCGTACTAGAGGTCTCGTTTGACCCTACAGGGGTGACAAGACCGCCGCGGGCGCTTGCTCTGAGCCTCAGTCTCCCCCAGTGGTGGCGAGGTGTCGCAGTGGTAAACGGATGCGAACTCACCCCGGCCACCTCACTCACGGAGCATGCGTCGCGTTCCAGCTGGAACCGGTTAGGCTGCGGCGTGAGGGGCGGAGCCCTCCTCCCGCGCTCAGGCCTGCGCGTGCCGACGTGGGCGC
>NW_006291383.1:5356856-5362261 GCF_000327345.1 Myotis davidii | reverse complement strand
CCTGCCCCCGCCCTCCTCCCCGTCTGTCCGTCCGTCCGTCAGTCCACCCGCCCGCTCGCGCTTCCGTCCTTCTGTTCGGCCAGACCTCGGGCCGTCTCCCCGCTCCGCCCGCTTTGTCTCTCCCCGGCCGCTGTCTCTTTGTCTCTGCCCCGCGCTGCCTCAGCCCCTCCTTCGCTCCCCACACTCGGGTCCCCTCGCCGCGTTCCTCTCGGCCCTAAGCCTCCTTTCCTGAACTCCTCCATTCCTCAGGACCCCCTCAGAGCGCCCCACACCTCTGGGTGCTTTTCCTTCAGAACAGCCTCCACACCCCCAGGGCTCCCCCACATCCTTTGGGGGCCTTCCCTTCCATCTGCACCCCAAGTCCCTGGGGTCTTGCCTCTTAGCCCTCATTCCCTCAGGGTTTTTCCTTTTTTTGGTGTCTCCCCTATACGCTGGGATCTCCGAGATCCCTTGGGGTCTCTCTCCTAGGAACCCCTGCCCAAGCTCCCCAGCTCCCTGGCTTCAGCCCCTCCCTGCCTTCCCTTGGTTTGTCCCCTGTCACTGACTCTCCTTGTTCTCTTTCAGGCCTCTGCTTCCCCCCCACCCCCATTTATCTGGGCGGGGATCCCCTGCTTTGCTCTCCCTGCCTCTCTGCCCCCACATCTGTCTCCTTGCTCTCACCATTCCGTGTCTCTTGTGCTGAAGGCCCCCTTTTGAACCTGCTCCTTTGCCCAGAGCTCTTGGCCCCCTCGTCTCTCTGCCCAGCCCCCTGTCTCCTCTCCTCTGTCTCTCCCTCTCCCGGTTTTTCTGTCTTTGCCGGTCTCTGGGTCTCTGGCCCCCATCCGGCCCTCATGGCTTTGTGTCTGGAGCTCTTGAAGCAATGTGAGTGGTGGGGTGTCCGGGTCGGGCGGAGTCTGCCTGCAGGCTGGCCGTGGCTGAGGCACCCTGGGGTTGGCGCTGGGCGAGGGCTGGCACGAGGGCCGGACACTGTGGGCCTCCCAACAAAGGGGGCCAGGAGGGGCCGCCCGCGGATGGAGCTGGGAGTGGGTGGCCTTCCTGCTCTGAGGCTTCTGCTTTAGTTGCTTGAGTGTGCGAAGGGTGTCATGAGCTGGGTGTCCCTGCCTGCTTGGCCCTGCATGGCCTGGCACTTGGTGATCGCTTGTGGGCAGGCCTGGGCTATTTTGGAGCCGGCAGGATGTGATATCACTTGGGCGTTTATTTAGACCCGGCTGGGGGTGGGGGCTGCGTTCTTGCCAACTTGAGTAATGAAATGGTGCAGAGGGGTGCGGCCTCCTAGGCAGCTGGGCGGTGGGATTTGGTGCCAGTACTTTGCAGGCCACCAGACTGGGCAGGTGAGCAAGGGGCTGTGGTCTTGGCCTGTCTGAGCCTCTCGGTGAGGGTGAGGGTAGAGAGGAGTTCTTCATCTGACCATCCTCGAGTATTGGGTTTGGTGGTTTGACACCTCTGGGCCTTCGTTCTGCCAACTTCAGTCGTGTGACCTTGATTGAGACCCTCAACCTCTCAGCCTCAGTTTCCCCATCTTTTTAAAGAGAATAATTGTGCCAGCCTCACAACGTTGTCTTGATCAAATGAAACATCTGTAGACATGCTTTGTGAACTCTCACCCTCTTTACACTGAGCTCCACAGTGGGAACGCAGCTTGCCTGGGCTACATAGCTAGTTTATGGTGTAGCTGGAACAGGGGTCAGGGCCTAGGAATCCCCATCCAGAGTTCTCTACCCTCCACTCCATTACTACCTGATTATTCAGGAATACACCTGCTGCTATGATAGGGCAGGAAGTAGGCCATTCCATATTTATGCCCTCATCCTGGTTGCTCTTTGTCAGTTTGTAAAGATAGGCAGGTATGCCCAGCTGGATATTTGTGCTGGGAGACAGTTGTTTTTTCCATGTTCCGTCCCATTGTTGTTCAAGGGATTTTTCCTTGTTTGGCCAGTGGCATTTGGGAATAGTCACTTGTGGTTGTAAGCCCTAGCAGCTTTTCCTGCTTCCCTGTAGGGTGATGGGACAAAGTCCCCAGCTGAGAAAGGGTCCACACTCAGCTGGGGTCTGCTGTCAGGGAGCCTTGGATGTCCCAGAACTTTGGAGGAGATGTGATCAGCTATTGTAGCCCCCTTATCTTATGGAAGAGGCCCAGAAAGACCAGGGACTCACAGATGGTCAAGCCAGGACTCCTGGGTACTGTTCCATGGCATTGCCTCTGAGGAGGTCACTGTCAGGCTGGTGTCACCTGCCCACTGGTATATAATGACAATTTCTTACACCCATTGACCTTTTACTGTAGACCTATGCTCGGCATGCTACACAGACTACTTGCAATGGGGAGAAGGGGCTTGGTTCCCGTCTAGAAGTGAGGGATCAGGGTTCTGGTCCCCACATCTCACCTATTCTTAGGGAGGCATCTTTCCCCTGGGCTTCAGCTTCCTTATCTGTAAAATGGGAATCATAATCCTTATCCTAAGACTGGTTCTGAAGTCATGGAATCCCTAAAAAAATTCTGTGAGGCAGAATGCCAAGGTTCTATTCCTGCCTCTGATGCTGTGTGATTTCAAACAGGAGTCCTCCTCTATGTATTTTTTCCTTCTAAAAAAAGGGAGTTGGGCCTGTTCTTTTAGGTGCTTTCAATCTGACATTTGAGGATCCTAAGGTAATTCAAAGGTCACCTACCTGTACCTACATCTCATCTTACCTGTTAAAAGTGTGCTTGATCACAGAATAAGAGGGAGAATAGATTGAATGCTATCAGATGTGTGCTGATGATGTGCTGTGGGGTTTTGTAGGAGAGAAACAAAGGGAGAGAAAGGAGTCCAGGAGAAGGCAGTACTTGAGCTGGGCCTCTATACCAGGCATGTTCTGCCTTTTAAACAAGCATATCTCAAAGATACTGTGGGTCAGTTGCAGACAACCACAATAAAGTGGGCTATTATCTTTTTGCTGTTGGAGGATCTTGCCTTCAATTTGTAAAAACACAACATCTGTGAAATGCAATAAAATGAGATGTACCTGTACACAATTTCCCAGAGGGTAGGAATAGTGTGGATTTTAGAGCCACAAACACCTGGTTTTAATCAGTCTCTATCACTCACTGCCTATGTAATCTTAGTCAAGTTACTTCCTTTGAGCTTCAGTATCCTCATCTGGACTCAAGATAATCATATTTACAAAGTAGGATTATAGTGGGGATTAAGTGAGAGTATATATAAAAAACACCCAGTACATAGTAGGCACTTAATAAATGTGAACTTGCACCTCCTGATAATATCTGGATCACTTTTTTGTGTGTGAGATCAAGACAGATGCCCAGCCTCTCCCCCCACTCCCTATGGTTGGGGTTCTGGTAAAAGGAAAGCACCTTCTGGCTGTTGTAATAAATAATAGGAGTAATCCTCTAATCTCTCACTTGCTGTGTGAGGCATTGTGTAATCTGCCAGGCTCTTTTCTGACCATTGTTCCTCACAACAGTCCTAGGAGGAAGTCAGAAGTGAAAGGAGTTCTCCATTTCACAAATGAATAAAGGGCCCAGAGAGGAACAGGTAGCTTCTCAGGGTACCACAGCATGGCTTTGTTGGGGCAGGCTAGCCCAGACTGGACTTCGCCCACAGCTTTGCTCCAAATTGATTGCTTCTGCCTGATAGACTACCCCCTCAGGCCACCTTCTCTGGGTCTGGCATCTGTCCTGCTAGAAGGGTTTGCTTGACATTTCCCCAGCCTCTGAGCTCATCTCAGATTTAAATGGGACTAACTGGAGGCTGGATAGGGGACTGAGTCACCACCTTCCCTGGCTTTCTCATCCTGAGCAGTAACCAGACACACCCAGAGGGCCACTGAGTGAGTGAGACCTACTGGTTGTAGACACCACACGGGACAGACTTTTCTCCCTGAGCTCCTACTATGGTGGTTTCATATGTTTTTCTTTAATCCCCGGAGATCTGGAAGCACAGGCCACATTGAGCAGTTACTGGCTTGGCCTTTCCTGCTCCCAGCCTTTATTTGTGCTTACCCTTCCTCTATGGTGCTCTCCCCTTTGAGGCCCACGGTGTCAAATGCGCCTCCTCCAGGAAGTCTGCTGACTCTGGGTCAGACTGTGAATCAGTCCTGGGTCCACACTTGCTGAAAGTATGACCTTGGTGGGTCACTTTACCTCTCTGTACCTCAGTTTCCTCATATATAAAATTTAGATTCCTCATCTTTATAAAATTCAGGTTCCTGAGCTCCATTTCCAAAGATTCTCATTTGGCAGGCCTGGGGCAGGAATCAGGTTTTTAAACCAACCTTTTGGAAGAGTCTGATGCTGAGAGTCTGTGGGCTACAGTTCTATAGTTTGGGAAAAGCTGAACTGAGAGTTTCCTGTGTTTGTATCACAGCTGGGCTTGTCCCTACTGTGTGACCTTGGTATGATCAACTTTTGTACCTTTGTTTTCTTCCCTGTCAAATTGGGGTAGAAATACCTAGCTCACAAGTTGCTATGAGGATGAGAACTCATGTAGTAAAAGCCCTTCAATAAATGGGAACTTGTCTGCTACTCTGCTCTTCACTGGTTGTCAGGGTCTGTGCTAAGCAGTTTATGGCATCTGACTGCATTATTGCAGCAATCCTATGATATGGGTACCAATGTTATCCCCATTTTACAGGTGAGGAATCTGGCCCTTCGTTATCATCTTTGTTTGGGGCAGGATTGGTTGTTCCAGAACCAAGTTATCCTTCTGCTGCTTAACCCTGGCAGCAGACACTCAGGCCTAGCCAGGGTGAAGTCTGTGGAATTGAACACCTGGGAAAGAATGTAATCCAGTTGTCAGCAGGCATTGAATGAGGTTGATGAGGTGTGCAATGAGTGCCTCTCAGGTTCCAGGTTTTCCAGTCTTGACTGTAGCAGCCTCTTTCCCCGTTACCTGTGTTGGAATTAGCTGGTTCCTCACCCACCAGTTCCTGGGAACCAAGGCTATCTTAGAGATAAATAAAATTCATATTCTAGAACTAAAAGATTATTGTTTCTTGTTCACAATAAGGAAGCAGGGAGGTGGCAAATAAGGACGTGCCTAGGGTCCCAGATCAAGACAATGCGAAGGCCAGCCTCTCCACCCAGGTCTCCCTCATTTCTGTAAATCACTGGTCCGGTGGAAAATGAGCACTGAGGTGTGGTTTGGCTAGTGAACAGTTTACTCTTGGGACAAGAGCAAGAGAAGTGATCCCAGCCCTGGCCAGTGTGGCTCAGTTGGTGGAGCATAATCCCATGCACCAAAAGGTTACCGGTTCCATTCCTGGTCAGGGCACATGTCCAGGGTATGGGCTTGATCCCCAGTAGGAGAAGGTATGCAGGAGGCAGCCAATCAATGTTTCTCTCTTACCAATGTTTCTGTCTTTCCCTTTCCCTTCATTGCTGTCTAAAATCAATAAAAGCATTTTTT
>NW_006291383.1:5333635-5356050 GCF_000327345.1 Myotis davidii | reverse complement strand
CTGCCAGTCCCATCTCTGAGCCCTCTCCAGGTAGAAAGTCTGATATTCGCAGACTCTTAACAGACAGACCTTGGTCCAATGCCTGGTTTTGCCACTTAACATCTGGGCGGCTTTGGGCAAATGGTTTAATTTTCTGAGGTTTGGTTTCCTCAAATGTCAAAAGGGGTGGATGGGGGATTATTAATCAACAGGGATAACGTTTCAGATTAGTGAGATTAATAAATTCTAGAGATACAACACATACCGATAGCCAACAATAATGTATTGCACATACAAAGTTTAAGAGGATAGATCTCATGCTAAGTGTTCTTCCCATGATAAAATACAATAAAATGATAAAGGGAGAATTCTTAAAACATTTTTTTTTAAAAAAAAAAAAAAAGAGAGAGAGAGAGAGAAGTGATCCCAAGTGGTCAGAGCTAGACTTGACTCAGTCTGGAGCTGAATTGGGTTTGGAAACCTTTTCTAATCAGGGCCTGCTCTCCCAGCCCTGGGCCAGGCTCTTTGGCGATGGGAAAGAACAGATGCCCTCTGCCTCTGGGAACTAACTTATGGTCTGACAAGAGAGACAAGGCTACAATCACAAGAGACTGTGTGACAGTCTATAATTAAGTGTCTGGTAAAGAAAAGCATTGTCTGAGAAGGAAGAAGTGAGTGTGAGCCAGAAACAAACGGTGCTAGATTCTAAGAGACAGAGGGTAGGGCTGACATTCTGGAGAATGGTTTGTACAAAGTTAGAGGTACAGGCGCTGGAAGGTAAACAGTGAGTAGATTAGTTCTGCTGATGCATCACGGCTCTGGATAAAAAATCTGGGCAAGACCAGGAGGTTGTAGGAAATGTTGAGCTTTAGCTGAAAAGCAGAGGCTTTGGGGAGCCATAGAAGGTTTTAGAGCAAGGATAGTACAACTGGACGATTTTCTTCAAGATGAATCAGGCTGGAATTAGAGTGAAGCTTTGCAGGCATCCAGATGACAGAAGAGGACGAGGTTCTGGTGGAGCCCTTGGGAGTGGGAAGAGCCAGTTGGGATAGCAGAGGATGTTGTGCTCCTCCCTAAGGAGAGCTCAGCTGGGGGTCTAATGGGCTAAAGGAAAGATATTGGGTATTGCTGCTTTGGGGCAGGAAATAATAGTCTAAGCACATTGTTTGCACACCTGCTCTATGCCAGAGTCTCCGGATGTTCTCATGAAATCCTTACAATAAGCCTGAGGCAGGTGGACTTACCACCTCTGTTTTACAGATAAGGAAAATGTGGCTCAGACCCAAGGCTGACTGTCTGCAAACCCTGACTCTTCCCACAGTTCAGCTTTGCTTCTTGGAAAGGAAACTCCTACTCTTAGGGTCCCCAGAATCT
Organism: Myotis davidii; assembly: GCF_000327345.1. Taxonomy (NCBI): domain Eukaryota; kingdom Metazoa; phylum Chordata; class Mammalia; order Chiroptera; family Vespertilionidae; genus Myotis; species Myotis davidii. The sequence continues at coordinate 5,354,697 of NW_006291383.1, read as the reverse complement.
AAGCCTTCTTGCCTCTTGATCTGAGGGTATGCAAATATATCCCCTAAAGTTCATAAACCCTGCTTTCTAAAGATCCAGAAGGCTGGGGCTGGGTGCCAGCTTAGAATTTCTTCAAGGTGGGAGAGTCAGGGAAGTGAAGGGCTTCACATCTGCAATATTACTCACCAGGCAACCTCCATAGTTGGGCCTCATATATGTCTGGTCCAACAGTGGGCAAGTTCATGCCTGGACTCATTGGGATTCTCAACTACCCCAACCAGAGAGGGTGTTTCCTGGCCCAGCCAGAGGAATCAGTCACCAACAAGGGTAGGAAAGGACTTGTCCCAAGGTGCCCCTCAGGACAGGAGAGCGAGGTGATGGAACTCAGTTCCCATTTCCTAGGCTGCAGCCAGGGATATCCATTGGGCAGAGGAAAGGGGAAGGGGACTGGTACATACTGAGTGGCTACCATGGGAGGTAGCAATGATTGGTCCATTGTGCAGCTAGAACACTGAAGATGGCCAGTCATTCTCTGTGTGCCCCCTGAGCTGGGCCTCATCCTCGGGTCATGAGGCAGAGCAACACATAGTAGTCATAGCCTCCATGGTCGCCTCACCACACTCCTTCCTGCCTCCAGTAAACCCCCAGATCCATATGCCAGTCTTCTTTGGCAAATACTCTCAAAGTCCAGCTGTGGTCAGGATACAATTGTAACTGCACCCCTGTTTTTCATACCAAAATCTGGACAAAGGTTTTGATGAGGGATTTTTGTGTTCCTTTGGAATAGATCCAGTCTGAGAAATATCATTCAGACATTGTAACAGTGGACTAGAGCAACATGTGCTATCCCTTTCATTTTATTAATTTTACTGTTTGCCAAATGCTTTCTCATAAACTTGATCATTCTCCTGTATATTCATTCTTTTTATTTTGTTTTCAGAACATTGATTGTGGATACTTAATATTTGTTTAGTTTATTTGCAGAGCACTTTTATCCACCTTATTCCAGTAGATCCTTATACAACCCTAGGAGATCATTACTATTCTTATCATCCTCATTTTCCAGAGTGACTTGACCAAGGTCACTCTGGGATTCATTGGCTGAACTATTCATTTATTCAGCTAATATTTGTTATGTGCCTGCAGTGTACTAGGTGATGAGCTGGCCCGGGGGATACAGTGGCAAGCAGAGCTGCCTTATAGACTTAATTTCTGACTTCCCAGAGTCCACAGTATCACAGAGGCCTAGCCAGGATCCACCCCAGTGCTCCTGAGCTTTCCACCCTGAGTTCCTCCCACTGCAGACCCCTGTACTTTGGGTCTATAGCTTAGATCTAGACTTTTGTAACCAGTGATCCCTCAGCCTAGAGCAGTGGTTCTCAACCTTCCTAATGCCGCGACCCTTTAATACAGTTCCTCATGTTATGGTGACCCCCAACCATATAATTATTTTCGTTGCTACTTCATAACTGTAATTTTGCTACTGTTATGAATCGTAATGTAAATATCTGATATGCAGGATATATTTTCATTGTTACAAATTGAACATAATTAAAGCATAGTGAGTAATCACAAAAACAATATGTAATTATATATATGTTTTCCGATGGTCTTAGGCGACCCCTGTGAAAGGGTCGTTCAACCCCCAAAGGGGTCGCGACCCACAGGTTGAGAACCATTGGCCTAGAGCATCATGGTAAAGCAAGCCAAAGCAGCAGGTCTCTGCAAACTGAACTTCAAAAGTGACAAAAGAAGTCTTCAGTAATGACTTAATTATTAACAAGAAGGTGAGGAAGGGCATCTCAACAAAAGGCCATCTGCTCTTTCTCCCCCAAGGGAAGTTGCCCAAGGTCTGCTATACCTAAGATCCTGGCCTGAATTTTCTGCAGCCTCCAAATATTTGATTACAGTGTGCACAGGTGTGGAGCTCTGTGGCCATGTGCTGAGCTGGGGACCCTCCCTGCCTACTTTAATATTAAATGAGTTAATAAAGGCAGATTCTAGGATATCAGGTACTACAGAAGACTCTGGCTCAGCCCCCTCATTTCCCAAGAGTAGGAATCAAGAGTAGGAGGGGCCCAGCGGGCATGGCACAGTGGTTGAGCATCGACCTAGGAACCAAGAGGTCACCGATTCAGTTCCTGGTCAGGGCACATGCCTGGATTGCAGGCTCAATCCCCAGTAGGGAGCCTGCAGGAGGCAGCTGATCAATGATTCCCTCTCATCATTGATGTGTCTTTCTCTCTCTCTCCCTCTCCCTTCCTCTCTGAAACCAATAAAAAATATATAGAGAGAAAAAGTAGGAGTGGAAGGGACTTATCAGTATCACACACTGAGGGATCTTCCTTCCCTTTCATCCATCTTATTATTAGCCTATCTTTACCCAGACCTTCAAGTAGAAACCCTCTCCTCTCAGCTGTACCTGTTCCATGTTCAAAGCCCTCTTCACATCCTTCCCGTGCCTTAATGTCAAGTTTTTCCTAAGTTTTCCCTGACATTTCTTTCATGCCTAGAACCCTACAGTGTCCAGTCTGTGTGTGTGTGTGTTGCGGGGGGAGGTGAGGGTGGGGACATACTCTCAGAGGCTGACCACCTATTCTACAAGGTTGGGCCAAGCAGTCCTTGAGGAGATGTCAAAATCCAGGGGCCTGGGTTCTAGCCCCAGGGAGTCTGATGCTTGAGACCTAGAGGAAGGCTTCACTGGGTGCATTTTGCTGGAGTTATTTTTGTGTGTAAAAATTATATGTTTAGCCTGACCAGTGTGGCTCAGTGGTTGAGTGTCGACCTATGAACCAGGAGGGCATGGTAATTCTCTGTGGACACACACAGGTCCATGGCCTCCTTTTCCATGACCGTGTGACAGTCCATCTGTGGATAGACCACTAGTTATTCAGTCCTCTACTCAGGTTCATTTAGATTGTCCCCAGTCTTGTTGCTATGAGCAGTGCTCCAGCAAGCACTCTTCCCCACATGTCTATGTGTGTGCATGCATATTTGTGGGAGCCGTTCCTGCAAGTGAAATTGTTGTTTGGAGGAGTCTGTGCACCTCAAATTTTGTTATTTTCAGATTGCCTTCTTTTGCATTCTGAAAAAGTATATATTTAAAAGTACCTTGCCTCGACCCCTGGATTCAAATTCCTTTCCTTGGTTAAGAATCACTATTCTCATCCAGCCCAGAGAGGGGAAGGGGGTTGGCTAGTGTCACTCAGCAGTCCTCAGCCGCTGAAGTGTCCCAAATAAGATGCAGATGGGAAGAAGTGAGGAATGAAAGGAAGAAATGGGCTGAAAGGGTGGCAGGAGTGGATCCAGGATTGGGGGAAGGGGACTCTGTTCCGGGTATTTTGGGACCTGTTTATGACTTGGTCTCCAGGGAGAGGTGTCCCCCCTCCCATGCTGCATCCTCCTTCCTGAAGTTCTCTGGTTTGTACTGCACCTGCTTGGCAACAACTGGGCTATGAGCTCTTTCATACAGCAAATATTTACTGAGTTGCTGAATCCCAAGGCTGGCTTGGCCACAGTTTCCCTGCCCTTCTCTGAGCCTCAGTTTTCCTCATCTGAAAGTTGGGGAGGTTCATCACTGCCTTTCTCATGTCACCAGGCTAGGAAGACTTGGCAAACCAGCCATTAGTAAAACACCAAAAAACAGATTACAGGGGTCTTAACTAAACACTGTGCCAGGCACATAGGGTTAACAGAGTCTGAAGTTTGGCTGCTGTCAGTCTTAGCAGATGGCTTGGTCAGCCCTCAGGCTGAAATTTTTGGGCATCTGTTGGTGTCTCCTCTTGCTGTGCCAAGATAGGGTCAGGCTGATACCTACAGACTTCCTGAATTTACTCCTCCTCATGTTGCTGGGACTCCTGGTCTGTTAGGATAAAAGATGTTCAGATGACAAATGATAGAGGTAGTCAGGGAGACCAGGAGGGTCTCCACATTGCAGCCAGAGTTTTGCCTCCTCCAAGCCACCAAGAAGGCCCTTTGGGGTCCTCATGGGTCATTTTTACAGTTCCTTTTCAGTCCTTAATGGTGGCAGGAATGAGAAAGGGGAAATTCTATCATTTTTCAAGTTTACAATGACATTTAAAATCACCAGCCTATCAATGGGGAAACTGAGGCCTGGAGTTGAGGGCCTCCTCCCAAATTTCCTTTATTGGAGTTAAAGCCAGGTGTTCAACTCTTCAGGGCCTTAACTCTCAGCATCTTTCCCATGTTGTCCCAATCTTCAGTTTCACTTTGGGGTTAACAACCAAAGTGAAAGAAAAAGGCAAAGCAGGAAGCAGCTGCTTCAGATCCAGCCCAAGGGCAGGCACCAGGATTCCCAGACCAAGCTGGCCTCACTAATAGGGGGCAAGCCTCTTCCCCACCTTTGGCTCTCACCCTCATTCTGGAGTCCTGGATGGGGTGGGAGCTAGGTGGAGCCTCAAGGGAGAGGCCCCAGGCTGCAGCCAGGCAGTGGTGTTCTGACCTGGCCCAGTGCTGTCTGGGAGACAGCCAGTCCAACGGGTTCCTGGTGAAGTCAGCTTCACGGGGGTGTGGCCTCAGGTGGGAAGCTACTGCCTTTTAAACTCCCGTCCTTCCGGGCAGGGCTGAGCTGTAGCTGGGCCTGTGTTGGTCTGGGAAAGAAATTCTGGCCTTCTGAATCCAGCTTTCACAGGACAGTTCTACTCTCCCTGAAGGTAAGAACTGGTGCCCTGGCTCCACCATGAAGACTTTAAAACTTTCAGTCTCTGTGGGCACTTACCTCAACCTCTGGTGGTTTTCTCTTAAGGACCCAGATAGCTTGAAAGTCTTTTTGCCCTTTCCAGTCCCAGTCTTGGAGAGGACAGGAAGAGCAGGAGCCATGGCTTCCTGCTATGTTGATAGGTGACCTCAGGTAAGACCCTTTCCAACTCTAGACCTCAGATCCCCCATTGTCTCTTGGCAGAAGGGAGTTCCTTCTAGCTCTCCTATTTAGTGGAATTGATTTGGTTTCTTGGAAGCTAGTGAGAGAGTATCATAAACCTGGTTTACTAGTAGTTGACTTGAGTATTTCAAAGATTAGCTGTTATCTAACAAGCTGGGGTCTTAAGTTCCTGTTTCTCTGTGCTTTTTCTAAGGCAATTCTCAGACTTGCCAAAGCAGATATGGTATCAATGTTGTTGCTTCAACAAATATGATTTTTGTGTACTTCTTTTCTCCTCTCCACAATCACAAGGTCCCCAAACACAGAGCCAGTTTGGTTCAAGTCCACTCCCTGAGGGCACATGCTTGAGCACACAGTGGGTGATCTGGAAGTTGTTGTTGAATGACTGCATTAATGATACACACCTCGCCATTTTGGTCCCTGGGAATGCAGAAAGCTGGCATTTATTTATAAAGCCCAAGGGTCTATAGTCGAGCCAGCACAGCGAGGATAAGCCTGTTCCCCAAAGGTCATGCAGACCTGTAGTTAAGAGCAGAGCTCTAGATTCATACTGCTGGGGTTCAGATCTTGAGCTGCTGCCTAGAGCTGTGAGACCTTGGGCAAGTTGCTTAACCTCTCTGGGTCTCAGTTGATAGAGATGATAATATTACCTGACATTAGTCTCAGTGTGAAGACAAGAGAGAGAACGTGTATAAAGCACTGAGCACAGTGCCAACTGCTATTATTGATATCCACAGGAGAAAGAAGAATTGAAATAACTGAAGACTGCCCATGTCCCGAGCCTGTAAAGATGTAGGTGGGCTGGGTGGGGTGTCTGGAGGGGAGTTGGTCATTTGATTGCTGTTTGCTGAGTGTGGGACTCTGATTTCAAATATGGAATAAATCTAGGTAGGCTTCAGAGAGGAAGTGACCTTCAGAACCTCAAAATATGGGTAGGCCCTAGGTGGATAGAGATTTTGAGGGACAGACACTCTGGGTAGGGGAAAGGAGGATGCTCAGGATGAAAGAGGGATGGCAGGAGTTGGTTGTCCAGAGGCCAGGAGAGCTCAGATCAAACTACAGAGGCCTGCCCAGGGCCGTTAGAGTCAGCCAGGCACTCAGAGCTGGGTTTGTTTCTTCAGGGTCATCACTAGGCCAGTTTCCTGCTGGGGCCTTGATGAAGAGCCCATTGTTGAGTATGTTGGGCATAGATTGATAGTCCAGCCTCTTCTGGAACTTCTTGTCTTCCCCAGCTTCCCACGCGTTATGATGCAGCTCAGGGGTGTGGTAGCAGTGCAGGGCAGGGTAGAGTAGGAGGAGTGGGGCTTGTCTGACAGCACCTATAAAGGCAGGGCCACTGCTACTGCTGTCCCAGCACGTTCCTCAAAGGGGCAGGTGAAGCAGTGTGTGGGAGCAATCCCGAGGAAGAGAATTTGGTTCATCCCAGTCAGCTCCTCCCTCCTCCTCACTTCACCTCCACTTCTTCCAACAATCAGCCATTCATGTGCTCAGAGTGCCAAGTGCTGAGCCAGGGAGAGAATAGGGAACAAGATAGGCTTTCCTCCTGAAGCTTCCATCCAGCTTGGAATCCCCATCCAAGCAGGTAACAAAATACTACCAAATTGAGATAAGAGCCCTGAAGGAAACAAATAGGTGCTGAGAAGGACCTATTCAGAAAGGCTAGGGAAGGCTTCTCAGGGAAGGTGAAGCGGAGAGCAGGAAAGAGGCAGTCGGGGCAGGCTGGGAACAGGATTCAGGAACCTGAGGTGGAAAGTGGTATATTGAAGGAATTAGGCTAGAGGTACTAGTACATCTGGAGCAGTCTGCAAGGTCAGGCAAGACCTAGTTAGGACTGAGGCAAACAGCTTTGCTCACCCTATAGGAGCCAAAAGAATTAAGAGGTGTGATAATGAAAATGCTACAAGTGGTTTTGTTTTAAAATTAATACCAGAACTGCCCAACCGGCATGGTTCAGTGGTTGAACACTGACCTATGAACCAAGAGGTCACAGTTTGATTCCCAGCAGGGCACATGCCTGGATTGCGGGCTCAATCCCCAGTGTGGGGCGTGCAGGAGACAGCCAATCAGTGATTCTCTCCCATCATTGATGTTTCATCTCTCCCTCTCCCTTCCTCTCTGAAATCAAGAAAAATATATATAGTTTTAAAAATTAACAACTCCCAAATACTTCTTATTGGTTTTTATACTGATCATAAGTCATCAAGAAAAGGCTTCTTCAGCTCTCCCAGTTTATTGTTAACTTCCTTTCACATACTACATCACGGTTTGCAAAACCCTGTTGCTTCTGTTGCTGAGAGAGGAAGGTTGCAGTTTTATCACTATTGCTGTTCTCAGAGATAATGTAACAGAGAGGCGATGTGACTTGTCCAAAGTCAGCTTAATCAAGAGTTGCAGTTGTAGTTCATTGTTTTTTTCTATTCCACAATACTGCTTCTGTGTAAAAAAACCAAATGAACCCTCACTGGTTGCTCAGTGGTAAGAGCATTAGCCCTCAGACTAAAGGGTCGTGGGTTCAATTCCAGTCAAGGGCACATACCTTGGTTGCAAGCTCAATCTCCAGCCCCAGTTGGGATGTGTGCAGAAGGCAACTAGTCGATGTGTCTTTCCCGCATCCATGTTTCTTTCTCTTGTCTCTCCCCCTCCCTTCCACTCTCTAATAAAGTCACTGGAAAAAAATATCCTCAGGTGAGAATTAACCAAAACAAAAAAAAGGAAGAAAGAAAGCCAAAGGGGAATTTTCTATTTCTTTTTAGCAAAACTGCCATTCCAAATGATGCAGTTTAAAAGTTTGGGTATAGAATGATATAATAGTTATTGCATTGGGGCAAAGGGATTAAAATGACTTTTTTCTGTTTTCTATAATATTATACAATATATTACAATTAATTATTTTCTTAAGTTTTAATATTTTTATCTCCACACAACTCTCATCTAGCTTCTTTCCAGTGTTCTGTGATACTGACACATTTATCACTGCCCTTGTAGACCTCCAGTCTTTTTTATTTTCTGTTTGAATTCTTTTTTTTTTCTGTTACCTTAATCTTAGGAAAGAGATTGTAGGCAGGTTGTAAATTAGCCCCTGCTCACAAATATATTTAAATCAATTAAAAAAATTTTTTTTAATTTTTTTCAGAAAGGAAGGAAGAGAGAAATATCAATGATTAGAGAGAAGCACTGATCACCTGCCTCCTGCATGCCCCCTACTGGGGATGAGCCTGCAATCTGGGCATGTGCCCTGACCGAAATCAAACTGTGACCTCCTGGTTCATAGGTCAATGCTCAACCACTGAGCCAGGCTGGCCAGGCTCAAATAAATTTTTTTAAATTAATACTTAATGTAGTTTTAAATATTTTATTTTGTGAATCTTGGGTTTGGGGTGAAAAAAAATCAAAGCAGTATGATAACTGGGGCTCATTTTGTAGGAACTCTTCAGTGGACTCCTCAGCCCATTTTTTTAAAATTGTGGTAAAATGCACATAACAAATTTTTACCATTTTAGCTCCTTTTCAGTGTACAGTTCAGTGGCATTAATTACACTGACAGTGTCTTACAACTCACTACCATCCTTTTCCAGAACTCTTTTCATCTTGCAAAACTGAAACTCAATCGTCATTAAACAACTCTCTGTTCTCTTCCCTGCCCATGGGGCAACCTCTATTCTACTTTCTGTCTATATGAATTTGAGTACTCTAGGTATCTCATTCACTAGCCCATTTTAAGGAGGTATATTAGAAAGGGGGAGTAGCAGGCCGGTGTGGCTCAGTGGTTGGATGTCGACCTATGAGCCAGGAGTCATGGTTCAGTTCCTGATTAGGGCACATTTCAGGCTCGATTCCCAGTACGGGTGTGTAGGAGACAGCTGATCAATGATTCTCATCATTGATGTTTCTATCTCTCTCCCTCCCTCTCTGAAATCAATAAAAACATATTTTTTAAAAAGGGGGGCTGAGGAGGTGGATATCTCTGAATAATTAACTCTTTCAGTGGCGATCAATTCTCCAAGTTAATGTACACTGCAAATCTAAGCTTTATGTGACAGATTCCCAGAGTTGTTAAAAGACATCTCCTGGGAAGGTTTTCTCCATAGAGACAGTCTAGGTCTCAAAGCCCAGGGTGACTTTGCATGGAGCCTGGCCACAGTCCCCCGTGGAAGTGGAGTAATGGAATGGGAAGGGCTGTGGTCTAAATCATAGGACTTAGGCATAATTCTTCACTTAGCAGCTTACTTGCTGTGAGATTTGGGCCAAGTCCCTCCATCTCTCTCAGCCTCAGCTTCCTCCTCTGAGAAATGGGACAATATTTCCTGTCATGTGTACATCCCAAAATCAGTAAGATAGATAATGGACTTCCCTTTAAAGTTTTGAGAATCCTAGCACAGTGTTCAGATGCAGTTAAATGCAAGGAAAATGGGGCTCCTAGTCCCCATTTCACAGAAGCAGCAGAGACTTGGAAGTGACTTGCCCAAGGTCATTCAGCACTTGTGGTAAAATTGGCTGAAATCCAGCCTCTCTCTCAGTCTACAAATTGCAGCTGTGTAGGGTTCCTTGTTGGTCAGTCTTTCTAAGGACAGTATACTATGAAACAGATGGTCGCTTTCCCATGTTACTGGATTTAAAATATTGCTCAAGAAGCTCTGATATCAGTGGGCCTGTAAGAGAGGACGAGGGGTAAAGGTTTTGGTGGGGGATCTCAAAGATAGTGATTCTGTATTACAGGTATAGAGTCCTAAAACATTTCTTTGGTGATCATCTTGCCCAGGGACAACAGATACCTTGCACTTAGCAGTTACTTCCAACATTAGGCCCACAGCAGATAGCCCCAATCACAACTCTCTCCCTGAGCCTGAACACGGCTTCAGGACCCTTATTAACATAGTCAGGCACAACCAATCAACCAGAAGTAGCACACCCCGTGGAACCTGTACCATCACCAGCCTTGTACTAGTACAATCCCCAGCTTTTCTTTTTTTTTGACAATTTTTAAAATATATTTTTATTGATTTCAGAGACGAAGGAAAAGGGAGAGATAGAAACATCAATGATGAGAGAGAATCATTGATCAGCTGCCTCCAGCAGCAGTCCCTCCCGCCCCCCCCGCCCCACCCACTGGGGATAGAGAGCACAACGGAGGCATGTGCCCTTGACTGGAATCGAACCTGGGACCCTTAAGTCCGCATGCTGACTTCTATCCACCGAGCCAAACCGGCTAAGGCCAATCCCCAGCTTTTACAGATGGGTGGCTGTCCTGGGAGGGGGTGGACTGTTTGAGGGGTGATGTCACAAGTCTCTTTGTGAGAGGGGAAGAGATTGTAAGGATAGCCCAAAGCCTGGGGAGGTGATTAGTATGCTTGCAAAAACATCAGGGCGGAACAGCTCTCAGAGAGGTAAAAGTTGTCAAGGTAAAGTGCTTTCATCAGGTGATCTTTGGGATGCTGGCTTGGGCTTGAGGTGTTAGTGAAAGTGCACTCTAGCCAGATTCCTCCAGCAGAAAGGAGAGACCAGACTTCTCTTTCACAGTGGCTTCTAAGCTTTGTAGGAATGTGTGTGTTGGTCTTGCTTGTTAGTAAGCTTGTATTTTTGTTTCTTGTGAGACTAGATCAGCCGTGGGCAAACTACGGCCCGCGGGCCGGAACCGGCCCATTTGAAATGAATAAAACTAAAAAAAAAAAAAAGACCATACCCTTTTATGTAATGATGTTTACTTTGAATTTATATTAGTTCACACAAACACTCCATCCATGCTTTTGTTCCGGCCCTCCGGTCCAGTTTAAGAACCCATTGTGGCCCTCGAGTCAAAAAGTTTGCCCACCCCTGGACTAGATGCTGTGAAAGTTGAACTCTGGGTATTGAAACCTGTAGGGGTTGCTCTCAGCAAATAGAACATGACTTGCCCTGTGATGCTGAGCAAATCCCTCAGTCTCTCTGAGACTATTTCCTCAACAGCACAAGAGGAGATGGTGAAAACATCTTGTGGGGGTCAAATATAAGACTCAGGTGTAAGGATCTTGGACAGTGTGATTGGGCTACTGTAGTAGCCACCAATTCCTGAGCAAACACTAACATCAATAGCTATGACTATTAGCTACTAATATGTTCATTGATTTTTTTTTAGGGAGGGAAGGAAGGGAGGGAAAAAGAAACATCGATGTAAGAGGGAAACATAGATCAGTTGTCTCCTGTATGCACCCTGACCAGGGATCGAACCCTCAACCTAGGTATGTTCCTTGACCGGGAATCAAACCCACAATCCTGTGGTGTAAGGCCCAACACTCCAACCAATTGAGCCACCCAACCAGGCCTCAGCCAGTTTTTAGAGTGTGCCTAACATTGTGCCACTGTGGGGGCAGGATTCTATGGATAGGGTGGGGAGATTGGTGACCTTCTCTTGAATAGGTATTCTTTCAGAGTTCATCCCAAATGTCAGGATGTTGTGTTCTCAGAGGTGGTTGGGGAAAAAATCTAGTAGAAAGAGGTAGGAGGTATGAGGGAGAAGCCTGTACCCATGACTTGCCCCAGCACCTCTGCCTTCTGCTTGTCAAGTTGCTTCTTACAGACTTCTCTACTTGCTGCATCCTTAGGGTATTCCAGGGGAAAGGCCCTGCAGGACTGTACCTCTTTTGGGGCAAAGTCAAAGATAGGGCCCTATCTCATGTCAGCAGGCATTTGCCTGGGTACCTCTTCTGGGCCAGTATGAAAACCAGGTGGATCCTTTCTTCATGGGCTCAGATCTAAAGGGAGAGGCCTGCCCTAACCAGTTTGGCTCAGGAATAGAGCATTGGCCTGCGGACTGAAGGGTCCCGGTTTGATTCCAGTCAAGGGCATGTATGTCAGTTGCAGGCTCCTGGCCCTGGTTGGAGGCATGTAGGAGGTAACCGATCACTGTGTCTCTCTCACATTGGTGTTTCTTTCTGTCTCTCCCTCTCCCTTCCATTCTTCCTAAAAATCAATTGAAAAAATATTCTTGGGTGAGGATTAAAAAATAATAATAAATAAAAAGGGAGAGGCCTATAAAACAGTGTGATGGCAAGAGCCTGTGGTACATCTAAACTTGGGGTATTGACCCAATGAGGGGAACCAAGGTGGGGGGGGGGCAGTCAGGAAAGGCTTTTTTAAATTTTTAAATATATTTTTATTGATTTTAGAGAGGAAGGGAGAGGGAGAGATAGAAACATCAATGATGAGAGATAATCATTGATCAGCTGCCTCCTGCTTGTCCCCTACTGGGGATTGAGCCTGCAACCTGGGCATGTGCACTGACTGGAATTGAACTGTGACCTCCTGGTTCATATGTCAGTGCTCAACCACTGAGCCATGCTGGCTGGGCAGGAAAAGCATTTTTTGAGAGAGTAATGCTGGACCTGAGACCTGAAGGAGGAGGAAGAATTAAGGAGGTGGTAAAGGCAGAAAGCAGCCAGTGCAAAAGCCTGGAAGCTGAGAGCCTGGTGTGTTGGATGACGAGGATAGTGGAGAGAAATTAGAGGGATGCCTGGTAAGACAGGCATGTCAGTAGTCAACACCCTAAAACAGTGGTCGGCAAACCGCAGCTCACGAGCCACATGCAGCTCTTTGGCCCCTTGAGTGTGGCTCTTCCACAAAATACCACATGCGGGCACGCACGTATAGAGCGATTGAAACTTCGTGGCCCATGCACAGAAGTCGGTTTTCAGCCTGGGCGAGTCTATTTTGAAGAAGTGGCATTAGAAGAAGTGGGGGTACATTCCCTGAGGTCGACCCTTCAGATTGAGAACGTTTTTAGCAAAGGCCAGGTTAGGAGTACCCTAATTAATAACAATGTACCTATCTATATAGTTTAAGTTTAAAAAATTTGGCTTTCAAAAGAAATTTCAATCGTTGCACTGTTGATATTTGGCTCTGTTGACTAATGAGTTTACCGACCACTGCCGTAGAGGGATATGAACCCTTACTTCTTCCCCATCCAGTAACCCACAGCCTCTGGTCTGTGGAATCTCTTTAGGGCTGGGACTGGGCAGTTGCTCTGCGGGCCCCTTGCTAAGGAGATGTGTGGGCCTCTCAAGTGATTGTAATCACATTTCCTCACCTGCCAAGGCCTTTCCCACCTGTGTACGCAAGTGATTCACAGCAGTTCTAGGGCAATGGACAGGGCAAGCTAGTATTGTTCATGTTTTATAGATGAGAGAAATTGAGGCCCAGGGAACCTAAGTCATACAGTGAGTGAGTGCAGGAACTAGTGCTTATACTCAAGGACTCCTAACTTACTGGCCATGCCTGTATGTCAGCAGCAGGTATTGGGGGGAAGCAAGTATCAGCTGAGCACATATTCTGAGGATTAGTTTATCATCTCAGGTGGGGGGGGGGGGGGCTCTGGACTGCCAGACTTCCCAGAGAAAGGTGTTTTAAGCCCTTACTGTGCTGTCTGAGGCCCTGGTGTTAGTCCTCACATCATTTCCCGTGTAGCTAGGCTGTGTGAACAATTTTCTCTGTCTTTTCTGCCTATTGATAACAATTCTTTGGAGGCAAAAACAAAACAAAACTTGAATTATGAATGTCACATACACAAAAATGATGTCTGATGTTACATCCAGAACGGGGTTTGAAGGATGAGGGCAGAGAAGGAACAAACATTTCAGGCAGGAAGAAGTCTTAAAGATCACACCCATGGGTATTTTGTTTGAGTCCATCTCTAGCATCTCCATCATGCTTGTGTCACTCTAGCCTCATCTCCTAGGCAGCTCTGCTTCTTAGAAAGTGCCTCCTAATAATAAAGCAAAATCTGCTTCCCCTTAACAACCTCCACCTTCCCGTCCCCCCTCTGGTTGTAGTGTGACAACCTGTAACTATGTGTATATGTTGATTGTCTTCTGGGTATTTGAGGACAATAGCCATGCCTTTCCGAAGTGCCTCTCCCAGACCACTACTCAGTCTCTCTAAGCCCACCCTTGTGTAAGACTAGGTGTGACTCACAGTGCACATGTGTCACACCCCATTTGTAGCAAATCTGTAACAGACATCACTAATCAGTCACAGTTCTCTTGTTCAGTCAATCCCAGGCTTTCTCATGCAATGCTGCTCCATGTGGCTACACCCAGTTAGTAGAGGAGGCATTTCATTGTGGCTTCTGTCCTTTATTGTGAGTTTCTTGAGGACAAGGATTACTCACCCTGTGTCCTTAGTGCCTACCCAGTGCCCAATGTATGTTTTCATCTCTGTAAATAAGCACTTGTCATATGGGATGGATTTGAAACTTGTCCCCATGTGGATTGCCCTCTTCTTGTCAGGCTCCAATTTGGCAAAGTCCCTTTTCCGGAATCACCAATAGTACCCACATTATCCAGAGTTTAGTGGAGGCTGCCCCCTCCCTGATCCTGCACTTTTTTCTGTAGCGCAATCTCAGACCATGTGTCTGTGGTAGGCAAGAGCTGTGAAGGCATTTTTCCACACATGCTGCCTTCTTTTGTAATTCTTACTTGGGGTTCCACACCCAGGATCTTAATATAAGCTCTGAGGATGAGGCCTTGTTCCTGTGTATCTGTCCCCAGCCCTGGCATCAAGGCACTCAACATTGCCTGTGTTGTTGACCTGAACTGAACTCATGGTTTTCCCCATTCAATTCTGTACTTTTCATTTCATCCCATCTCTGCCCAGGGTTCTTGGCTCCTGATTCTGTCACCCGATATGCCACCTGTCACTCTAGACACAGTGAATGAGCCTGTTAACACCGTCTTTCTATTCTGGGATACGCTTGGTCATTCAGAATGATGAAAGGAGCCAGCAATCAGGGTGTGTGGGATCTGGCAGTGTCTGGCTTTGCACACTGGACACAGGGGCCTGTGACAGCTTGTAAAAAGCCAGGCTTTTGTGATCCATCACCAGGGTTTGAGACCAGCCCTCCAGAAGTGAGGGTAGTTTTATGAGGCTCTTATAAGTAGTACTTCCCAAGCTAGGCTCCTGGAACCATAGGGCTTTTGAAAGGCAGCAACAAGGTCCACATGTTAGAACTAGTATTTTAAAAGCCAGATAGTATTTTTTAAAATATATTTTATTGATTTTTCACAGAGCAGAAGGGTGAAGGATAGAGAGTTAGAAACATCATGAGAGAGGAATATCGATCAGCTGCCTCCTGCACACCTCCTACTAGGGATGTGCCCGCAACCAAGGTACATGCCCTTGGCCGGAATTGAACCTGGGACCTTTCAGTCTGCAGACCGACGCTTTATCCACTGAGCGAAACCGGTTAGGGCTCAAATAGTATTTTTAAAGCCAAATCTTGCATTCTCACCCCTCACCCCCCTTCCCACTACCTCACCAGATCAGACAGGGGCTGTATTCGTCAAGTTTTTGCATTAGACTGGAGCCATAGCAGCCAGTAACTCTGGCCATCTTCTCCAATTCATCAGCACCCACTACTAGTAGTTATAGCTGTAATGTATGAGAAAAATCATGATCCAATAACCACAGCTTGGAAGCTGGCATCTCTCTTAAGCTTGGACCCCCAGGGGTGGTGGTAATAAGGTGTCCTGGGGAGTAGGGCAGGGGCCCCTGAGCAGAGCTGTTGACAGAGCCAACTCCGCAGATGGGCCTCTAAGAATAAATAAGAGGACGGTTGTGGCAGATTCCAACACAAAATGGGCGAGGGGTAAATGTTGCCTGGCAGGTTGCAGTAGTAGTGATTTTTGAGAAAAAGAATGCTATTTGGGGACTTCTGATCAGGAGTTAGAGAGGGCAGAGCTCTCAAGGGCCTTCCTGACCTCTGAAGTCAGGCTGGGAACCTGAAGGCAAATTCCTTCCTCTTTGGGGGGGTGCACAGGGTGCAGACAGGGAACATACCCACACTCAGAACCTCAGGTAAGGGTCCTGGCTCTGCCACCTGATCCTCAGGGATTTGCCTTTCAGATCCTCGGTTTTCTTGTTTGTACTATGAGGAGGTCAAATTAATCTAGTAGGTCTCAAAATACCATGTAGACATTCTGTATGGATTTAAAAAGGAAAATGGTGCTCCTCCCAGAAACCTGGAGTAGGTGGGAGTTAAAAATCCTTCCCTCAGCCCTTTGAGGGCTTCCAGAACCTGGTTTAAAATCACTGGAATTACAATCTCCTAGGACCACTCCTATAGCCCTGGAATTTGGAAGCTCCACATACTTATTTTGATCTCAAGTGCCTGCTCTCCTGTAGATTTAAACTGTGACCTCCATCCAAGGCCAACTATGTGACATGGGACAAGTGCCTCACCTCTCTGAACTTTTACTTAGAGGTTGTAGTGAGACTTCTCCAAGCTGGGGATGTCCTAGGTGACTGGGAAACACATGTCAGGGGTTTTGGTATTTCTGGTGAGAGGATGTCTGGGACCACACATCTGAAGAAAGGCCTGAGGAAGGGACAGTGGGCAGCCAAAGTCACAGACAGGACCGAAAACCTTTCTCTTCCACGTGCTCAGGTTCTGGTCCGAGGGTACCAGGCCTCTGCCCCCATGGCCAGCAGAGACAGAGGCTTCCATCACCTAACTCATTCAGAGGAAATCATCAAACCCAGGGATAGGGGTCCATAGTAGCCCTGACAAGAGAACTGGCCTAGCCAAGAGCTCAACCACATCCTGCTAGGTATCACCTAACAGGGCAGTGTGGTGAAGTAGTAGCTAACAGCAGCTGGCTCTAAATCAGAAAGACTGAGCTCAAATCCTTTTTTGTGACCTTAGGCTAGTCACTTCTCTTTGAGCCCCACTTTTCTCCTCTTTAAAATGGAAGTGATAAGCCTGGTGACGAGTTGGTGAGCTAATATAATTAAAGCACTTAATTTAAGGTCATTTCATGGCTAGTCCTCAGTCAGGAATAATGCTCTGAAGATTGTGAAGTCTTTTGATGAGCAGCTCCCCATCCTCTGAGAACCACCTGACCTGAACTGTAGGGTTCATGTGGGGAGCATTGTTTAATCCCTTCCTATAGCCCCTCTGGCTTGAACATGTCAGGACAAAAACCCTCACACCCTTGCCCCCAACTGGGGTGTGAACAATGCTTCTGAAGAGCAGCTGTCTCTAGAGGGTCAGAGAATGTGGCCCTGGCAACCAAGCATGTCCCTTTTAGGCAGCTGCACCAGGCCTATGGGGAATGGTCATCTGTGCTCCAGATGGGGCTCTCCTGCCACCTATGTCCTGGTGCCAAGAGCCTGAACCAGACCTGGCCTGCCACCCAGAAGGGGCTTTCTCTGCTTTCACCCAACTGGACTTGAACACCACCAGAAGCACCTCTTGACTGCCTCAATTTCAAGGTTCCCAAGGGTCTCCTGCCTTTCCAAGGAAGAGGCTCTTATAGACAGGCTTTCTGGGAGCAGGGGGAGAGGGGCTAGAGGGGAGAGAGCCTCAGAAGGAGCAAGAAGGTCTGAGGGCAGCTGCTCTAGCAGTCAAAAATTGTGTGCCACAGGCCATGGTAGGTGATAAGCATGGACCTGCACAATATTTTTTAAAACTTTGAGTTAACTAACTCCATTTTAAAATTCAGAGGTTTGTTTATTTTTGGAAGTCCACAATTCTGGCTTTTTGCACACATTTGGTAGCTCTAACAATGCTGGACCCACATCTCTCTACATGGCAGCTTTGGGCCAGAAGGGGTTAGATGCCTGGTCTCCTGTAGACATTTAAACTGTGACCTCCATCCAAAGCCAGTCCACTTAGCTTACAGCTGGGGAAACTAAGGCTCAGAAAGGATCAGACTCTGTGTCAGGTAGTCAGACACACAGCCCACCATGGCCAGTGTTGAGTTTAGAACCTTGCAGTGTGGCCTCACAAAGCAGAGCTTTTGTAACACTGCCACTCATCTATAAAACATCAGTGATAAATATCTCCCCTACTAGGCCTGAATCTGGAGTAAAGTAGCACCTGGCCCAGGACTCACTCAGTAATGATGCTTTTAAATCTGTACATATGATATGCCTTGCCTGGAAAATGTTGCTGGAAGCACTGCTTACTTTCTCTTTCTGTCACCTTTTAGAAATGGTTATTTTTCAAACAACTTCTGATGCTCAGCGGTTAGGATTTGTTCACCAGAGCTGACCAGCAGACCCTGAGCGACAGATGAATGATTACTCTGACACAGATGTGCTGTGAAAGAGAGGGTTAAGGGACTGCGTGGCTAGAGGAACCAGAAAGCCACATTCGCCTGCCTCTTCAGGCTTTTATTGTAACAGCAGTTTGGGATAAAATTTATCTTTTAGATAAATCAGTAGGGTAAGTAATCTTGGGAGGACACATGCATCTGCAGTGTCCTTTAAACAAGAACATCTAAAGATTACGCATAAATATTCCAGTAAAGCCAAAACCGGTTTGGCTCAGTGGATAGAGCATCAGCCTGTGGACTGAAAGGTCCCAGGTTCGATTCTGGTCAAGGGCATGTACCTTGGTTGCGGTCACATCCCCAGTAGGAGATGTGCAGGAGGCAGCTGATTGATGTTTCTCTCTCATCGATGTTTCTAACTCTCTATCTCTCTCCCTTCCTCTCTGTAAAAAATCAATAAAATATATTTTAAAAAAATTCCAGTAAATACCCAAGGGTCCGTCCACACATATACAGACTTGTTTGGAAAAGCCAAGGAATAATTAGGGGCGGTCACCTTCAGCCAACTTCCCTTGGTTGGAATTTCCTCCTTAGAAACTTTCCAACCAAGTCTTGAGCTTCTCTGCATTTGTTGAGTTCTCATTCTCACAGTCTCACTGCCCAACTTTAAGCAGAATTGCTCAAGGCTCTACCTCCCCACCAGACTGTGTGTGTATCTGTCTATGAGTGTGTTGGAGGCTGACCTCAAGGGAGTTCAAAGTCTGAGCCAACTTAAGAGTCAGAAGTAAATCATTCAGTTTCAAGTTCCCTGAGTCTCATTTTACCTAGCTATCAAGTAGGAATTTGTTCATTCATTCAATAAATACTGAGCCCAGCAATATATTGGGCCTGGTGCTAAGAAGGCATCCTAATTTTATGTGATAGTTAAGGTCTCCAAGGGTGGGGACCTGTATTAAGATACTCAGGATTCTTATCTGGTAGGCAAGAGAGGCAAAAGACAAGTGAACCAATCAGTTGATCAGTACTTGAATAAAACAAACAGGATTCTCAGAGAAAGCATAACAGTTTCAGCGAGCCCCTCATTTGAGTACGTGACATCTGAGCTGAGACTTGAAATCAGGATGAGAATAAGCAACATACAGAGACACACACAGTCTGTTAGGAGGAAGAGTTGAGCAACTCTGCTTAAAATTGGGCATGAGATCATGAGAATGAGAGCTCAACAAACCTTAAGCACTGAGCATCATAAGTTGTTTGAAAAACAACCATTTCTGAAAGGTGGCAGAGAGAAAATAAGCATGCAGTGGGGAGTGGGGTAATTACTTCAAACAGAGAATAACAGGTACAAAGGTCTTGAGGTAGGTGCGTGTCTAGAGTGAGGAATAGCAAGAGGCTGGAATGAAATGAGCGAGGAGAAAGTGCAGGAACTGAGGCTGGAGAAGGAGGGCACGGGTCAGTTCCTATTGTAGGCCAATGTAGGCAATGTGGAGTCTCTTCTTCATGAAGTAGAGAGCCTCTGAAAAGCTTTAGAAATGGGAGGAAGCAATTCAATTTATATTTTAAAAAATTCCTCCGACTGCTGTTTGGAGAGTGGTTATGGGTGGGTTGGGCCATAAGCAAAGCAAGGAGGCCAGGGGTAGAAGGTGGAAGCCTAGACCCGTCTGCTGGGGATGAAAGAAGCAGGTATCTGTTAAATGTGCTTTTGTCTGGGAGGAGGAGGAAGAGGAAGAGGGAGTGCAAATTCCCAGGCTTCTGGAGTATGTAACTGAGTGCATGGTGTCCCTCTTGGAGAGTTAGGCCAATGTGGGGGAGGAGAGGATTCAGATTCATGCTGTACATGCTCAGCTTGCCATGGCCTTAGCACTTCACCCAGCACTGCCTAGTGCACTGGGCTATTGAAATAGGAAGTGATACACCCTCCCAGCTGCTGTCAGGTCTGCATGCTGTAAAATCCTCTTGACTTTATGAGGGATTCTGGGTGCAGAAGGAAGATGCCTCCGTTTTCATTGCCCAGATGGCTCCAGGAAGCCACAGACCTCATCTAAGAGGTAGCCCTCTCAGGCCTCCTTGCCTCTGTCCCTATCTTCCCTTCACCAGCTAAATTATCTAAACTCCACTTTGCCAAGCTGTGCCCTGCTCAAGTCTGTCTTCCTGTATCTTGGGCTATGCTGCCCTGCTTCTTTGCTCAGAGAGGATCCCCTCACCTAAAAGCACTGCCTTTCCTTGTCACTCAATGTCTCTCCTTCCAGACCCAGTCAACCTTAATGTCTTCCCAAAAGGATGTCCCAAGGAGTGATCATTCTTTCCTTCATCCAGAAACCATGGTAACAGGAGTTACAGGGACCCACCCCATGATTACACAAAGCATCATCATCATATCTGTCATCTCCTTGGCTCCTACACACAGTATATTGGATATCTCACCCCATTTGCTGAGTGAAACAATTAACGTACCAAGGCTGCTTCCTCCATGTGACCCTCACTTAAGTTAATGCAATGGATGGGGTACAAGGTAGTGGTCAGCCTTCAGGCAACCTGGGTTCAAGCCCCAGCCCCAGCACTGCCTAGGCTGGGAGATGAGCCAGGATGAGTTGTTCCACTTCTCTGAACCTCACCTTAAAGTGGGGTAATGACAGACCTACCTCTCACATATACCCATTTGGAAGATTCACTTGGCCAAAGTATAGTCAATTCTCATTATTCGTGGTAGTTATGTTCATAAAGTCTCAGAAACACTGAGATAGCAAATATTGAACCATTGCTTCTAGGGGAAATGTAGGGACTTGAAAGCCTTGATTGATTTTCACCCACCAATCAGCATGTAACCTTGTTTTGTGTGTGTTTCTGTTTAAGGAATACTAGACAGCACTTCAGCACTACACTTGGGGAAGGGGGGCATTTTAAACAGAAATCACCAACAAAAAGCACAGAAATGTGAAAAACACAGCACTAAAGAGACCAGGAAAAGAACACTTGGTTATAACTTGAAGCTAAGCTAACTCTTAAGGCACAGTGAGGGATGTGACTTCCAGACTGACACAGTAGGAAAGTGGGGGTCACATGGGCTGCCAATAGGAAAGTGGCTCTGAGAAGGCAGTCTGTCCCTGATCCGGACCTAGCTAATTGAATTCTCTCCCAGCTTCCCCTGCTTTGGGGGAAGA
>NW_006291383.1:5327395-5333585 GCF_000327345.1 Myotis davidii | reverse complement strand
TTTGAGGCTGTTAGGGTGGGAGTCTTCAGTACTATTTATACCATATACAAATGAGTTGCTGGATTTAGCTGTGTGGTTTGACAGGTTAACTCCATCCATGCTTTTGTTCCAGCCCTCCGGTCCAGTTTAAGAACCCATTGTGGCCCTCGAGTCAAAAAGTTTGCCCACCCCTGGGTTATGCAGTGAGTGAGGGCATGGGATCTTATAGGTCCTCAGCCTCCCTCTGAAAAGCCTATTCCTAAGGTTGGCAGAGGCAGCAAAAAGAGTTTAAGGAGTTCTGGCTCTGTGTCCAGCTCTGTCCCTTCATGTGGGGCCTTGAGTGGGCCCCATTGCCTCTTCTGCAAAGCCTCCTGTCATGGCTCCCACAGTCTGTGGTCCCCTGCATCCATCCCTATTCTAGACCTCTTCTTCAGTCCCCTGCCCAGTTAGGGCCCCTGGGAACCAGCAAGCACAAGGGCTATGCTAGGCCTCAGGACTACTAGCAAGTGCATCTTGACCTCCAAGGCACATGCAGAGGGCCAGCTCCCTGGGTTTGCTGTGTCTTCCAGTCATAGCCCCTTTTCTGAACGTCTGAAGCTCTGTTTAGCCATCTTATACACCTTGACATTAAAAAACAAAATGCAGAAACAAAATTTATTGTGGCATAATAAATAGGGTTTGCTGGATAAAATCTTGGGGCAGAGGCAGAAATGAGACAAAAGGACTCATTAGAAGAAGCAAGGACTTATACAGTGTGGGGCAGGGAGTCTGGGCTGGATGTCTATGGCCAGGACAGGCTGCATGGAGGAGGCGTCACACACTGGCTTCTGTCTGAACCTTGGCATGAGGGATTGGCATGGCCACGATGGGGGAAGGGAAGCATGTGGCTCCTGGGGGTGGTGGTTCAGTGTACACCTGCTGCCGTGGCTCAGCAATGCTTCATTCAGGATCTCGGAAAATATAAAACACAAGGACCAGCTGGAGGAGATGGTCACACTGGAGGGATGCTCACCTCTAGGCTTCCAAGGCAAATCTGAAAGTCTTCCAGAGTGAATGGACAAAGAGTTGGACCTATGTGCCAAGGGGTTAATTGTGGCACATACAATGTCTCCCTAGGGCAGGAAGGGCAATAGTCACAGTCTGGCCAAGTCCAACATCTTAGGTCTCTGGGGCACTTGCTTCTTCTAAAGTTTAATTGGCAAATGTTGGTTGTGCATTTCTGGGTGGACACTGGTCCACTGACACACACAGGACACACTCAGAATCATGGCCACAGCCCTGAGTGCTCCAGCTGACCCACAAAGAGAGGAAAGGGGCAGACTCTGCCTGAGCCAGAAAGAACTTAGGGTGAAGAACTGGCTGAAGTATGAGAATCAGGGAGGACATGAAAAGGAATTCTGGCAGAAACAAGTGCATGTGCAAAGGCTGGGGTGCATGAAGAGTGAGCTGTGTTTGGGAAAGTGCATTTGGCTCTCTGATGCCGCAAGAAGCATGCTGGGGAGTGGGAGGACAGGAAATGAAACTGCACAGATAGGTGAATAGGACCAAACCAAAATTGTCCAAATTTGGGAGGCAGTTAGAACCTTGGATACTAAAGTGCTGGGAGATTTCACTAAATAACTGTGACTTTTGGGAACTGGGTGCAGGGTTTGTATCAATGATGAGATTAATTTTATTATCCAACAAATATTTATTGAGAGCATTCTGTACTTAAAGTATTACTCTTGGCCTGAGATTACGACCTGCTGTGCCAAGACAGACAAGAGTTCCCCCACTGTTCTAG
Organism: Myotis davidii; assembly: GCF_000327345.1. NCBI lineage: Eukaryota > Metazoa > Chordata > Mammalia > Chiroptera > Vespertilionidae > Myotis > Myotis davidii. The sequence continues at coordinate 5,331,823 of NW_006291383.1, read as the reverse complement.
TCCTATAATCATCAAGCAAATCCCTAAATGAGCTAAGACAAATGTGATAGGTCCTCTGACGGAGATCCTGAGTGATATGAGAGTAGAGGGCATCAAAGGAGGCCTCTCTGAGGATGTGACAGTTGAAACGTGAGGAGGTGAGAGAAGCTTTCCAGGCAGAAAGAACATGTATAAAGCTGGGAGGAAGTATAATGGGTATGAGAAACACAGGATGGCTGGAGTGTGATGTTGGAAGGGGCTGGGGAGGCGATGGCCTGTGTATTTCACACATGTGAAATGAGAGGTGTCCTATGCAGTCAGGTCCCATCCCCATGCCCTGGGGAGGACAGTGCTCATAGCCAAGGGATGCCTGCCACCCAGAGAGCCCATGAGGCCCCGAAATCCTCTCTGTTAGTTGCACTGCCTATCTGGCTGGGACCTGTGCCCCAGGAGACAGAGAATCCAAGATAAGTTCACTTTTCCTTTTATCGCATCTGGCCATCTGGCCTGGCCTCCCAATAGTTTGCTTTCTGTCTGAGTGGCTGCCTCAGCCAGGGCTTACGGCCTCTGAGAATACGTCAGAAGGACTCTGGGCCTAGACAACCCTGAGAGCGAGATTAGAAAGTTAGTCCTCATTCAGTCCAGACCCCAGACTGTGGGCAACCCCATTGTATCCTGGGGTGGGGAGGTTCCCTTTTCCACACAGATCCCTAAACACAGACAAATCAATTCCTGAAATCCCCAGTGAGTCCTGACTTCAGCACTCCGCTCTCAATGTCCAGCTCTTGCGGGGAAACTGCCCCTCAGCTAATCAGAGAACCACCCATCCTCCCTACCAGTGGCTGGGGAGTGGTAAAATTTTGGCTCCCACCCCTATAACAGAAACCAGTAGGAGCCATGCCAGCCCTGGGCCTGTCTGAGCCTTAACCCCTGTGATACAGCCTGTGTAATCACTGTGCATGTATTTAGTTTTTTGTCATTTCATCACCTGTGCAAGTTCATGTATCCACAGTCAAGATACAACAGTTCCATCAATTAACACACAAAAGGATTCCTCTTGTCACCTTCTTATAACCACACTTACATCCCCACCTCTTGTCCATCACCCTCTCCCCCAAGCTGCCCCACAACCACCAATTTGTTCCCCGTCTCTATAATTAGGTGATTTCAAAAACATTAGTGATGAGAGAGAATCATTGATTGGCTATCTCCTGTACACCGCCTACTGGGGATCGAGCCTGCAACACAGGCATGTGCCCTGACTGGGAGTCGAACCGTGACCTCCTGGTTCATAGGTTGACGCTCAACCACTGAGCCAGGCGATTTCAAGAATTTTTTAAATAAAAGTATACAGTATGTAACTTTCTGAGATTGCTTTTTTTCACTCGGCATTATTCACTTATTGCTTACATCAATAGTTCATTTATTTTTATTGCTGAGTAGTATTCCATAGTCTGGATGTACCAGTTTCTTACTGTTATTCACCCACTGAAGGACATTTAGGTTGTTTCCAGTTTTGGGTGATTACAAATTAAGCTGCCATGAACATTTAGGTTTTTGTGAACACTTTACCATTTCTATGGAATAAATGCCCAAGAGTAAATTGCTGGGTTGTATGGTAATTGCATGCTTAGTTTTAAAAGAAACTGCCAAACCATTTTCCAGGGTGATTATGTCATTTTACATTTCCACTAGCAGTATGTGTGATTCAGTTTCTCTTCATTGTTGCAAGCATTTGGTGTTGTCACTGTTTTTCATTTTAGCCATTCTGTTAGATTTGTTTAGTGATAATCCATAGTGACAGATGGAGAGATTTTGTGTCTTGTCCATAGCCCCTGTGGCACCTGGGCCTCGTTTTGTGAGATTCCATTGGGCCTTCGCCCTCTCCATAATTGGTAGCTCCCTGAAGTTAGGCTTAACCTCACTCATCTGGCTCCTGCTCTCAGCATGGCCTGGACCCATGGAGAGGCTTGTTCCAGTCCTCATGAGGAAAAGGCCGTTGAGGTTAAGATGCTGAGAAAAAACACTGGATCTAACTCAGCCCCTCACAGCAAGTAGCTCCTGCTGTTTGAAAAGCACCTTCCAGCCCGGCCAGTCTGCTCAGTGGTTAGTGTCGGCCCCTAAACCAAAAGGTTACTGGTTCTATTCCTGATTAGGGCACATGCTCAGGCTACAGATTCAATCCCCAGGAGGGGGCATGCAGGAGGCAGCTGATTGATGGTTCTCATAGATGCTTCAGTTTCTATCCCTCTCCCTTCCTCTCTCTCAAAAAAATAAACACATTTAAAAAAAAGAAAAGCACCTTCCATTTTGGGCAAAAAGTTCAGCATTAAGAAGCCATCTGTGGGCCTTTGGTGTTTTGTGCCCCTGCTGTGAGCCAGCCCTAGGACACGCTGGGAATGGGATTCAAAGATTACATCAACTCCCACCCATGGCAGGTCCTGGTTCCCTGAATCTTGGTGGAGAACGGGAAGTCAGACCAGATGTGATGGTGTCTTGAGGGAGGCAACTGGTGTATAGGTTTTCACACAAGAGGAGGAGGTGGGATGGGAATGGCAAGATGGGAAAAGGGTTAGCTGGGTCCTGAGGGATGTGTTGGTCTTTGCTCAGACATAGATGGGACATCCAAGTAGAGAGAGCAGGGGTAGAGGGAAGGTAGAGTAGAAGGAAAGGAGCAGTAGCAGGGAACAGTAGGTCTCTCAGTGAGCCTGAGGAAAGCAAGGTCAACCATTCCTTAGCCGTCCTGACCTTCACTCTGTTGTCACTGCCTCCCCTGTCAGGCTCTGTCACAGCCTCTGGCACCATGAATTTCACCTCCTAGCCCATTCCACAGCCAGATAATACCGTTGTGTGTGACTGAGGTGAGGTGGAGGGTGTCTTTGGTCCACGTTGGCTTCCCCCACTAGACTTGGCCTTGGCACCTAGCATGAGGGTGTCCAGGGCCTATGTCTGTCTTGGTCATTGCTATGTCTAATCCTCATTCTCCTGCTCCAGAAATCCTTGCTGAGGGAACTGCTGAGGCCAGGGCTACAGCCAGGTCAGGTAGGGCTTCAGACTTGAAAGGGGTTTAAGAGAGTTGGGGGGCCTCACCTTGTCCCTTGCCCTCCTCTCATCCATCTGCAGGTTCATCATGCCTAGTAGCGTATAAGAAGACCCCACCACCGGTCCCTCCACGTACCACATCAAAGCCCTTCATCTCAGTCACGGTCCAGAGCAGTACTGAGTCTGCCCAGGATACCTACCTGGACAGCCAGGACCACAAGAGTGAGGTGACAAGCCAGTCGGGCCTGAGCAACTCGTCGGACAGCCTGGACAGCAGTACTCGACCGCCCAGTGTGACACGGGGTGGAGTCACCTCAGCTTCTGAGGCCCCAGAACCACCCCCAAAATATGCAGCTCTGAAGAGTGAACAAGGGACACTGACCAGCTCCGAATCCCATCCTGAGGCCATCCCCAAAAGGAAACTGTCATCTATAGGAATACAAGTAGGGGCCCCTTTTTGCACTCTGTGTCATCAACTCGCTCTGTGCACCTGTCTGCGTGTAATTACATCTGGTGAAGGCCCACTACGTCTCCTGGGTGAAAGTGGTTTATCTGTGTATTTGGGGGGATCTAGTCGCAAGTGGCCAAATCAAATTCCACCCTTAGCCATACCTTCCTTGAGTTTGCCCACACGTGCTGCAAAGTCTGCAACCGTGGATACCTGTCCTTCCTCCTCCAATGGGTCATCCCAGTGAATGTAGTTACACTCAGCCAGCCATCTCCTGTCCGCTGTTTGTCCACTGTCTGTCTGTCCACTCCACCTTTTGCCCTGCCAGCCAATGCTTGGGAGGCAGGACTGGCCTAACAGTTCTCTAATCCAAGGTCAACTCAGGTGTGGAGGCCACAGTCCCACTTGGCAGTGGGAGCAGCGTGGAGCGTAGACACGGATGGGCCGGGGCCCAGGACCCAGGGCCCTTGAGCCACAGGGGACACTCAAGGGGAACTTTGCCCAGAGCCCTTTTGGACCCTGGGGACAGGTAGGTGGCTCAAGGCACCAGGCCTACGTCAGATTGAGAAGTGTGATGCCGTTCCAGATGCCTCCCTCCATGGGAAAGGATCCAGGGAGATAACTTTCCAGGACCAAGTGGCCAGAGCCAGGTCTCCTCACTGGAAGCCCAACTCACTGTGCACCCATGGCCATGATGACTCACAGCAGGGCTGGGTGCACCAGCTTCCCCTCCACTGCTTCACTGCACCTCCTGCATGCACCTAGTGTCAGCAATCTGTTCCTATTAGTAGAGCTGGGAAAAGTTGGGCCCTGCCTTGCAGGTTTTAAGAGTTGCTCTAAATCCAGATTGAGAGGATCCTCCTTGCTCTGGCTAGACCTCCAGACTAAAGTGGAGCACACTTGGCAGAAAAGGCAGCTACAGTGGGCCAAGAGCTTGAGGAGGTGGAACTCCCTCCCGA
>NW_006291383.1:5325917-5327309 GCF_000327345.1 Myotis davidii | reverse complement strand
GGGACAGTCAAGAAGATGAAGATGGTGTGCATGGTGGCTTAGGTTTGGAAGGGATCTCCATTTTCCCAGCCGCCCCAAGCAGGGACATGGCCAAGTAGATGACAAAGCACCAGAATGCCAAAGGAACGTGGTACACAAAGGGGGACTGAATGGACCAAACAAGGCTCACTGAGCAATTTCTTGCACTTGCCGGAAATTTTTTCCCCCCAAAAGGCAGCTCTGGACTTCAGTTTCTCTGCATATGTAAGGAGAGAGTTGGCCAGGAGACGCTCCTGTTTTTTGGGCTCCTTCATGAGGGATCCAGCCCCTGCCCTATACAGTGCTCCAAGAGGGATTCCCAGGAACACAGAAAGTAGCCTCATCTCTGACCATTAGTCCTGACCGCCCAGAGTCTGTGGGTAGCTCCGCCCTCTCCTGGCTAAACCAGATGCTCTCACCTTTCTGGAAGGTCTGAAGGAGAGTTAGGCTCATCCTTGATTCCTTTATTCAGAAGTATACACAGGGATAAGGACTGAGGTTCTTGGGCCCATCCTGGGCTTCCCCTTCCCGGATCCACCTCTACCCCCATCCCGTGCTCTTGTCCAGTGAAGCTGCATTTCCCAAGCTTGTTTGTGCTGAAGGAGAAATGTGGCCACATCCCCATGGCGAGGAGGAGCCTGGTGCTCGGTCCCCTGCCCCAGAAAGCTCCCTGGCCCCTGCTTCTTCCATAGAGCCCAGAGAGGGAGAGTCTCCAATTTCCAAGGATAACCTGGCAGCCTTTGTCCCATTCCTTTGTGCCTCAAGCCCTGAGTCAAGTGTGGGTTCTCCCTCATTCATGACAATCACGGAAGGGCTGGCCTGGCTACTCCATGGCCATACACCTTTATCCCAGAAAAGAAAGGCAGGCCTAGGGCATCATTGTTGCTGTGTTTCCTTCTACTTCACAGGAGTATAGACAAAGAGTGCTAGCTTTGCACTTGGCCCTGGCCCTGGCCCTTCCTACTGCTTCCCAGGCAGACCAGTGCTAAAGGTAACCCCAGCCAAGTGTGAGTGAGGCCCAGGAATGGCATCTTATAGAGTCCAGGGACTTTGCCATCTTTCCCATTGGTGACCATTTTCAAACCCAGAACTGCTGTCCAAGTTTTGCCCCTAGTACAGGTACCTCCAGCCTGTCCTTCAGCTGCAGGGTTGGGGAACTGAACACTGTTGCCTTGAGACAGCCTCATCTTCAACTACACCAGATAACGGCTGTGGCTTTGTGTGTGTGTGTGTGTTTTCTTTCTCTTTCGTTGTCCTTTCTCCCTCTCTCTCTCTCTCTGATGCGTGTAAAGGAGAGGACTAGAAGGAACGGTTCCCACCTCTCGGAGGACAACGGACCCAAAGCGATCGATGTGATGGCACCCTCCTCAGAGT
>NW_006291383.1:5319123-5325816 GCF_000327345.1 Myotis davidii | reverse complement strand
AGGGAAAGCCAGTCATCTCCACCCCATCCCACCTCCTGCCCGCCTCCGCGCGAATGAGCAGTGCCCGGCTTAACCTGGGCCGACCTTGGGCCCATGTGCAGTGTCCGCATGCCTCGTGTTCGTCTGTCCAAATGTCCGTTTGCGTCGTCCCACTAATGTGAATTTCAGCATCAAGTGTGGTGTTTGTTTTTTATTTTTGTCTTTGTCTCCGTGCCGTTGCTGTCCTTGTCCTTCAATAAGGTTGACTGCATTCAGCCAGTGCCAAAAGAGGAGCCCAGTCTCGCTACCAAATTCCAGTCCATCGGGGTTCAGGTAGAGGACGACTGGCGGTAAGTCGTATGGAGGTGGTGGCTGCTTCTCCCCTCTCCTCTTCCTCCCTCTGCTCTCACCTCCCCTGTGCCTTCTCCTCCTGCTCTCCCTAACCCACTTCTCCTTGCTGAATTTCTAATAACCAAGTTGGGTTTGGGTGTGGGCTGTGGCCCAGGAATGGGAGGCCGGGCAGGCAGGTGGGTGGGTAAATGAGCAGTTGCTCTGTGAGATGAATCAGCCCACAGGGGGCCACAGCTGGGCTGACACGTGAGCTACCCCAATGTTGGTGGTCTTCCTGGCCCCACTGCAGCAAACAGACAACCTTATGACCTTGTCCTTGTGTGTGTATGCGTGTGGGCGTGGGCGGGGCCAGGGCTGAGCAGAGAATGAGACGGGGGCTGTGGGACCCGCTTCAGGCGCATGGTGAGCAGATGATGCATCCGTTTCTCTGTCTCCCGTGTGTCCGGGTTGGGGTGGCCTCTGATCTCTGGCTCTCTTGGTGACTCTTATCTCTTCCTGTCCCCACCCCACTCCACCCCCCACCCACAGAAGCAGCGTCCCCTCTCACAGCATGTCCTCCCGACGGGACACCGACTCAGATACCCAGGATGCCAATGACTCGAGCTGTAAGTCATCTGAAAGAAGCCTCCCAGACTGTACCCCACACCCCAACTCAAACTCCATCAGCATTGATGCCGGCCCTCGGCAGGCCCCCAAGATTGCCCAGATCAAGCGCAACCTCTCCTATGGAGACAACAGCGACCCTGCCCTAGAGGCATCGTCACTGCCCCCACCGGACCCCTGGCTTGAGACTTCCTCCAGCTCCCCCGCAGAGCCAACACAGTCAGGGACCTGCCGCCGAGATGGCTACTGGTTCTTGAAGCTACTGCAGGCAGAAACAGAGCGGCTGGAAGGCTGGTGCTGTCAGATGGACAAGGAGACCAAAGAGAACAACCTCTCTGAAGAAGGTAGGTGCTACAAGGACATTGTCCTGGGTGAGGGGAGAAGGGATGGACACTAGTTCTCCAGCTTCTGACCAGACGGCCTCAAGCCTCCTAGTGGGAAGGGTCCTTCAGGTTCTCTTCCTGCATCAGCTGTGAACTTATCTCTTATTTTTTTCCCCCCATCTATCCATCTACCTAGCCAAATCTTTTTCCAGAGAAGACTTGTGGCCATAGCTGCCAGTTGAGTAGGCTGTGGGGTCAGTCACACCTGGGTTTGAATCCTAGCTCTTTCCTTACTAGGGAAGTGACCTTGTTCAGGTTACTCTGAGCCTGTTTCCTTATGTTATGTAGAGCTAATCCTACTCTCTAGCTGCATAAGCAAGCACATTGTGAGGATTGAATGTGGCAATCAAGTAAAGGACCCAACAAAGTGCTACGGTACCATAATTATGCCTTCAGCAGCTCTGTATGGAGCACCTAGCACAAAGGATCTGTGGGCCTCAACAGGGTTCAAGGAACTATGAATCGGTGAGACAGAAGTCATCCACTTTTCCACTTATGTTTCTATCTATACCATGCCTATTTCTAAATATTCCCCCGAGAAATTAGTTCAAGAAAACTAGAAATATGTAGGGAGCCTAAATTCTCAGGTGGTTAATATATAGGAGAGTGGTGATTTGGAGGCAGGCTCCTGTGGGAAGCTCCAGGCCACAGTGCCAGGAACCACACCTGTATTGGCCTGGTTCAGCCAAGGATGCAGTCTTCAGCCAGCCCCTTGCACAGAAAGTCCAAGAAGACCAGGTCTGCAAAGTATCCAGAGGGTCAGAGCCAGCATCTCACTGACCCCTGATGGGATGGGGCCTGAAGAAGCACCCTCTGATGACTCAAAGAGTGCTTCAGAGTCACTGTTTTCACTGTCCTCTAGGCCAGTTCCTATCTTTTTTTTTTTTAACTAAAGCATTAGAATTCTTAGTTGTTTGTATTGATTTTTAGAAAGAGAGGTAGGGAGATAGAGCTAGAAACATCGATGAGTGAGAAACATCGATCAGCTGCCTCCTGCACACCCCCCACTGGAGATGTGCCCACAACCCAGGTACATGCCCTTGACCAGAATCGAACCTGGGACCCTTCAGTCCACAGGCCGACACTCTATTCACTGAGCCACACCAGTTAGGGCAGCATCTTTGATTCTTAAGAACACCTTCTGTATTCCAAAAGCATAGAGATTTTTTTCATGGTTTCAAAGTTTGTTTTTTGTTGTTGTTGTTTTCTATTGACTTCAGAGAGAGGGAGAGGAAAAGAGAGATAAAAACATCAATGATGAGAGAGAATCATTGATCAGCTACCTCTTGCACGCTCCCTACAGGAAATTGAGCCCACAACTTGGGCATGTGCCCTAAGAATCAAACTGTGTCCTCCTGGTTTTTAAGTCAACACTCAACAGAGTCACACTGGCCAGGCCAAAGTTTGGGGTTTTATTTATTTATTTCTATGTAGGTCTTTAATCCATCTGCAATTTGTATGTGTGCATTCTAGGATCTCATTTTATTTTTTTCATATGGAAAGCCAGCTGTCACCACACTAGTTATTGAAGTCTTTACTTTTCTCACTGGTTAGTAATGCTAGGTCAGTCACAACCTCTGCCAGAGTTTAACATATGCAGGCATGTGTTTCTGGGCTCCATTCTGCTCCTCTGCTCTTTTATCCTTTTCTGTGTTAATACAACTACAGTTACCATAGCTTTGTAACATGACTTGGTATCTAGTAAGGTGAATCCTCCTTCCTTATTCTTTTTGTCCAAAAAAGAAAACTTAAATTACATCTTCACTCATCTAAGACTAATTTTAGAATTAGTATGTCAAGTTCCTCAGAAAAATTTGATTAATATCTCAATGAAAGTCTTAATATATTTTATTAGGTTTATTCCTTAATACTTTTAGTTTTTGTTTTGATAGTAAAATGAAATTTTTTAAATCTTCATCCACAGATATGCTTTTTTATTGATTTTTTTAGAGGGAGAGGTGGGGGTGGGAAACATTGATAAGTTACCTCCCACACCCCAACCAAGGATCAAACCCACAACCTAGATATGAGCCCTGATCGGGAATGGAAACTGCAACCTTTCAGTGCACAGGCTGACAGCCAACAGGGTGCTGCCAGGGCTCATTCTATATAATAAAAGCCGAATATGCAAGTTCTCCCCTCGGGCAGTGGCTCGACCAGGAGTTCAACCAGGAGACGGAGAGTTGGACCGCTCACTATGATGTACGCTGACTACCAGAAGGTGGGGTGGAATATGGCGGGTGTCAGCGGTACTGGCAGTGGGCAGCAGTGGAGGCACTGCCAGTCCCGATGGGCCCCAAGGAAATCGGGACTGCAGCAGGATGGTGGAGCCGGTGAGTGGGCGGCGCCAGGCCAAGGCGGGTACGAGCGGGGCCCAATCACCTGGCCCATCACCTCACAGGTGGCGACCAGCAGCAGCTGTGGGGGGCGGAGCCACCGCCCAGCTCCCAGGTGCTGAGGGAGCTGGGCAGGGGGCCCTGCCACAATTGATTGCCCGCAGGCGGGATGGTGGAACAGGTGAGGGGGCAGTGCCAGGCCAAGGTGGGATGCCAGGCAGGGCTGCAGAGCTGGGAGGCTGGGGGCGTGAGCTGGGGCCCGATCTCCACAGGCCACCCTGAGGGACCCCACCCGTGCACAAATTCGTGTACTAGGCCTCTAGTTTTTAAATATTTATGTATTCCAATTTGTTATTGCTAGTAGATAGAAATGATGTTTGATCCCTGTACGTTGATCTTGTGTCAAGCAGCTTTGAATAATTCTCAGTTCTCTTGGATTCACATCATAAACGATCATAGTGTTTGTTAAAATGGCAATTTTGTGGGTCTCTAATCTTACTGTGTCTCATGCATAGCTTGTCTAACTGCAAGAACTTAAGAACATTGTGAAATAGTAGGGAGAAGTAGCTTCTCTCCTCTGGTCCTAACCTTCATTAATTGAGCAGTTTACTGAATACCTACGATCTGCCAGGCACTGTTCTAGTTTTTGGTGTTTAGTAGTGAACAAAATAAAGTACTGCCCTCATGGAGCTTGCATGGGCGAAGCAGTGTTGCTGTTTCATTTAGGGAGGTCGGAGACAGGCCTCCCTGGTAAGGTGATTGCAGCAGAAACCTGAAGGGGAAGAGGTCTTAGAGATCTGAAGATCAGATGTAATTGCAGGGGCAGAGAATCCTATTGTGGGCAAATGATGGACATGTTCCAGGCCTAGGGAAGGTGGCCAGTGTGGCTGCAGCAGTGAGCAGGAGTGACTGGTGAGGTGGAAAAAGGCAATTAGAACCCAACTGAATGAGGGTTTTAAAAGGTCAACTGTGTGCTGCTGGTGCTGAGGGGCATCACTGCAGAGTGAGAAAGTGGGAGGAGGCTTAGGAGAAATCTATGTGAGGAGAAATCTGAAATGGTCCTCCGAAGAGTGCAGGGGCACTGAGGGAAGGTTGCAGAGGGAGAACTGGAGTGGGGCAGGGTTAAAACTGGAAAGGTTCATCTTTCCTTCTTTCCCTTTGACTGCTTTTTAAGAGTTCCTCTTTGTCTTTGGTTTTACTGTAAATAAGTGTGGATTTGCTTTGAATTCATTTGAATTTCAGACTCTGAGGACTGGTGTCAGCCATTTCTGGAAAATCCTAAATCATGATCTCTTTGAATATTTTTCTTCCATTCTCTCTATTCTCTTTTTTTAGAATGCTGATATTCTCCCTCTCTCTTCCAGGCCTCTCAATTACTTTCTTCATTATAGTTTCTCTTTAATACATGTAACTTTTATTTCTTAAAAAATAAGGTACCCCGCCCTAACCAGTTTGGCTGTGTGGATAGAGCATCGGCCTGCAGACTAAAGGGCCCCAGGTTCGATTCCGGTCAAGGGGCATGTACCTTGGTTGCAGGCACATCCCCAGTAGGGAGTGTGCAGGAAGCAGCTGATCGATGTTTCTCTCATCAATGTTTCTAACTCTCTATCCTTTCCTCTCTGTAAAAAAATCAATAAAATATACATATTTTTAAAAATAAGGAACCCAAATGCAGTCTTATGGTTAGGAATTCAAGACTTTTTTTTGTATTCCCACTCTACTTTAGACCAAGCCCGGCACATCCTGCTATCTCCGGCAAGGGGGAGGGATACTCATTTTATTTTCAGCAGCTTAGCTATTCATTTAATCAAGCAGTTTGAGTGTTTTGCATTGTTTACCTTGGCCTATCTGGTTTTCAGCAGGGTTTATTCATGTGCTGCTTGTAGCGTAGCCCTTGTTTCTGTGATGACCTAGTTCCAGAGCTCACGTTTTATCTCTTTCTATTGTCTTGCATCTGTTGGGAGCACCCCAATCTCTACTTTGAACTACTATTTTCACATACATAGAACTAAATGTCATATTTTTCATCTACTCCCTGGCAACAATTTTCTGGTGAATGTTCATTTGCCACTTGCTGTTCCTATAATACCTCTGTTTAGCTCTTGTGTTGGTTCCTCTTGTCATTAGCTCATTATGGGAGGGCTGCTTACCATGCAAAGACCTCCCCTGCCTGGGTGCTGAACCAGGTTCAGGAAAGCCCTGCTACAGTCCACATCCCCTTTCATTTTAAATAAGAGATTATTGGCCTCTCCTCTCAAGGTGTGCTACTTTGGAGAACTCAGAACTGTCACTGATATCTGAGACCTTCAACCTCAAGACCTGTCCCTGTGTGGCTACCAGTGCATGGTCATGTGGCAGCAGTTCACATTGTGCTCCAGGTTCTATCTGATACGATTTGCATTTCCACTTCTTGTTTACTCTGTTTTGCTTTTCAGGGATTTCTGAGATGAATGGGAGGTAGTATTTCTTTAGACCACCACTTTAAAAGATCAACCTGTACTCCTGGCTAACTCTTCTTTTGGGAGTCTGTTTGCTTATATCTTATTTAAAACTTTTACATTTATGTTCATAATGAAAGTGATCGGTTCTTGGCATGTCCTATCTGCTGTCAGGGCTCCTGAAATTAGTTGTGTCATTTTCTATCTTTACTTACTCTTTGGAAGAGTTTGAATATAAGACGGGGATTATCTGTTCCTTGAAGGTTTTGTAAAACCTCATCTGTAGCCCTAGCCAGTTTGGCTCAGTGGATAGAGCGTCAGACTACAGACTAAAGGGTCCCAGGTTCGATACCGGTCAAGGGCACGTTCCTGAGTTGCAGGCTCAATCCCCAGTAGGGGGCGTGCAGGAGGGAGCCGATCAATGATTCTCTCTCATCATTGTTTCTATCTCTCCCTCTCCCTTCCTCTCTGAAATCAATAAAAATATATTTTTAAAAAACAACAAAAACCTCATCTGTAAAACTATATAGGCCTGGTTTCTTTTTCTGGAAAGATTAAGTTCCGCTTCACTGTTTGTGTTTTTTTGCTTCACTTTTTATTTAT
>NW_006291383.1:5311458-5319003 GCF_000327345.1 Myotis davidii | reverse complement strand
GTTTTTTTTTTTTTTTTTTTTTTTTAGTTTTATTCATTTCAAACGGGCCGGATCCGGCCCGCAGGCTGTAGTTTGCCCACGGCTGCTCTAGCCACTGAGCCAAACCGGTCAGGGCTGCTTCACTTTTCAAAAACAGTTATTTACCTAATCAGATTTTCTATTTCTTCTTGAGTTTATGAGAGTAATTTACATTTTTCTGGAAAAATTTTCCACTTAAACTGTTTTCAAATTTATTGCCATAAAATGGAGTTCATTTTTATGTATTGTTGCATTTTTCACAAAGACCAACTGCCATCTATAATAATAATAAAAGCGTAATACGCTAATTAGACCAGATGACCTTCCAGACGAAGCTGGGGCTGTGAAGGCTGAGGCAAGCCGCCTCGGCTGCGAGGGTGGAGCCCCTTGCACGAATTTCGTGCACTGGGCCTCTAGTCACTTAATAATGACTGGTATCGCAAGATGGGGCAGGGAGATGGAAGCTATGACCCTGTCCTGCCTTCCACCCAGGAAACCTGTGCTTGGCTCAGTCAGTCTATTCCACCTTCTTTTTCTCAGTCTTAGGAAAAGTCCTCAGTGCTGTGGGCAGTGCCCAGCTACTGATGTCCCAGAAATTCCAGCAGTTCCGGGGCCTCTGTGAGCAAAACTTGGTGAGTGTGACTTTTTCTTACTCCACAGCAGGGCTTCTGGCCTTTGGCAGCCTGCCAGCTCCCTCAGCTGAATTAACCCCTCTGAGCCTCTGTGACCTCCTTGTGGCAATAGAAAGGTGATGACAATGCCTAGCGCAAGAAAGGGGCCAGGAGTGGTCTTTTCAGATCACTAAACCTTTTGAAACAGAAAACTGATATAAAAATAGCCAGTGAAAGTTAAAGTTCAGTTAGCATTGATTTATTTATATTAGGCATATAAGAAAACATCGAAGAAAACAGTCAAGGTAAGAAATTTTAAAATATCACCACTAGGCTTGATGGGTTTCCCTCTCCCTCACCCCTTCCTGCTGGGAGTGTGAAAACCTCTCTCCAACTCGCCAAAGGGGCTGTACTCCTAGAGGTAGAGGGCAATGTCAATGTTCATCTCCAGGACCTGTAGGGGTTTGGCTTGGACAGTCATGATGAGGAACATGTTGTCAGAGAACAAAATGATGGGAGGGGATCCTGGCTTCTCCCCACCTGACTGTGAGACCATGCCAGGAACTTCTGTTTTCTCCCTGTAAAATGAGAACTGTTGTTGGCCTGGCATGCATTAGGGGCAGGAGGGCCTTCCTCACTGCAGCCCTACCGTGATGGCAAAGGCCTCAGTCTCCCATGTATGTGCAGAGCCTACTCTCATGACAGGACTTGCTCTTTCTCCCAAAGATCTCCACCATCAGGGCTGGTAGTGACCAGGAACTATGCCGGGTGCACTTGGGCTGTGTGGTCTTTTCTCAGTTTCTCACACGGAGGGGGAGACGTGAACCTGCTTGTACAAGTTAGGAGGCACTTTCAGGATTAAAGAATAATGAAAGACAGACATAAAATTAGATAAAAGCTTGGGCTGGGTGTGATGTCTGCCCTCTGACTCGAGACACAGAGAGCCTGCCCTCTGATGGAGGGACAGACACAGAGAGTGCAAGCTGTTTATTATATACTCTAATTACAGGAAGTTACATCACATCTGGGTGGGCCTTCGACATCATGAGATCCATCCCCTTAACACTGGGCAGGAGAGTCAGACTGAGTGGCGTCCAATCTCTTGACTGGGTTCCACCTTCAGGGCGTGGCTTTGCCCTTGGAGAGTATTTCAGCTGACGTAAATTAAGCCAAATTAAGCCAGAGTGTTTACTAATGGCCCTTAACAAGGAACTACCTTAATTCACTCATGCAGATACTGACCCTGGGAATAGGAGAGCAAGAGACCCCAACCGTGGCTGGGGTGCAGGACATGTCTCTGCCTTGCTTGTCCCACTGATAACGCTCTGCCCCACAGAACCCTGACGCCAACCCACGTCCAACAGCCCAGGACCTGGCAGGGTTCTGGGACCTGCTACAGCTCTCCATCGAGGACATCAGCATGAAGTTTGATGAACTCTACCATCTCAAGGCCAATAGCTGGCAGCTGGTGGAGACGCCCGAGAAGAGGAAGGTGAGCATGGAGCAGTGCGGAGGGGAAGTCCAGGGACAAATTCCTGGTCGGCAATAACGCTGCCCACATCGGTCAGTGCTGCTTGGCTCCCTTCTCCATGTGTCGTCTTTGAGCTGGGGGCTCACGTCCATCCATGCGTGGGGTCCATGCTCAGCACTTGTCTAGCATGCTGCTCTCTCTGTGTAGTGAGGCTGCCCTCTGAAGTTTGCCACTGCATGTTCAGAAAATGGGGCTCTTTGGAGAGGTGCCCACAGCCTTGAACACTAGAATAGGCTGTTGAAACTCCAGAGGCAGAAAAAAGGTCCTTCTCCTGGGGCTACGCAGGAGTATACCAGAGCCAGCTCTTCCCTGAGGCCCAGGTTCTTCTGTAAAACAGCAGAACCAGTGACCCTATGGTAACTGGACTGTGGGCCTTGGAAGTTCTGATCCCCTAGAATAGCATGTGGCCTGAGAGTTGGAGGCCCTGAATTTAATCCCATCTCTGGCTGTGACTCGGGTCATTCCTGCCTGAGTCTCAGGATCCAATGGTTCAGAGCAAGGGTGGAAAAGGTCACCTGTCTATCCCTTCCTGCTGGAACATTCTAGGATTCTAAGCTTGCTTTTTGTTCCTATGCCTGTGCTATTCCCACTATCATTGCTTCTTGTGGCTTCCTGATTCCAAATGTGTGTTGCTTGTGCCCGATGCGGGGAGGCTGGGGTGGAGACTACAGCTGCCAGCATATAGGGAGTGGTAGTGCCACACCAAAGGTGGCACCTTTATTTTATTTCTCTTCCCTCCTCACTGTCTCACTAAAGGAAGAAAAGAAACCACCCCCTCCGGTCCCAAAGAAGCCAGCCAAATCCAAGCCGGCAGTGAGCCGCGACAAGGCCTCCGACACCGGGGACAAGCAGCGTCAGGAGGCGCGCAAGAGACTCCTGGCCGCCAAGCGGGCAGCTTCCGTGAGGCAGAACTCGGCCACAGAGAGTGCGGACAGCATCGAGATCTACGTCCCTGAGGCCCAGACCCGGCTCTGAGACCAGGAAGCAGGAAGCCAACAATTTTCAGTCATTTAAAAAAAAAAAACCACACAAACTAAATACGAATGGAACAAAAATTTTCTCAACCTTTAGTATGGTTATTCTATCTAGAGACCCTGAGCCAACTTTCAAATTGATGCATACAAGGGCTCACAATTTGGCTTTTTTGGGTCCCTCCCAGCTTTAGGTTATGAAGACTTCACACACAAAAAAAGTCAACAAAAACACAAAACTATAAAACTTTCTTTCCTCTTGCTGGCCGTGGTGGACTAGATGGAGGGACTTCAGCAACGCCCGGCCCAGCCTGCAGGTTGCAGTCTTTTTACTTGTTCTGTCTAATGAGAACTTAAACGAGCTTGTTTACAAGACGACAGTCCAAGGGCAGCCTTGGGCACCTGCCATGTCCTTCCTTTCCCAGCTACCCTCACGCTGACCTCGGAGTTTTCATTCTTACGTTTCTTTCCCTTCAGAGCTCACACAGGGGTCACCATCCCGGCTGGTGGCTTTCTGGGTCTCAGCCCTCTTTGCAGGGGAGAGCCCAGAGGACAGAGAGATGGACACATGTTCCCTCCCCACCAAGTGCTCACACACAGTCACACATGTGCACACACACAGATGTAGGTTCCTCTCAACAGAAGCAACCCCCACCCTGTGATCTGCCAGCCCTCAAGCAGGCGATGCATTTCCCTGAAAAGATGAGGAGGGTTTAAGTCTTTGGGAGGGAAATGAGATAAAAGCTACAGTATCACATTCCAGACTCCTGCCTTTTTCTTCTCTCCAGCCCTTCTTCCAGCAAAATGTATGGCTCAGTGACTCACAGAGGACACTTGAGAGAGGGACCCCATTTGTCTGTCCCTGGCTAAGCCTGTGTACAGTACCCGGGGGGGCAGGCGGCTGTGTCTGTAGTATGTGTACATATGCACATAGACCTCTTAGAGTGTATATTTAACAAACACCCATCTGCTCACCCATGCCCACCAGCGCCACTGCTGGCTCTTGGGGCACCTGGCAGGAGGCAGGTGTGTGAATAGCATATATTTTTACATGTACTATATCTAGGTGTGTGTACAAGTGTGTGTAAAAATATATACTTTGTGTGTAAGCAGCCTTTTTTTTCCGTCTCCCACCTGCCCAGCCTCTAAGTTTTCTGTTCTGTTCTGTTTTTTGTTGTTTTTTTGTTTTTTACCCCATCCACCCTTCTTTCTCCCCTGCTTCCTAGCCCCACTCCCAGGGTGTCATGAGCCCTGAGCTGCAATGGCCCGGGTCTGTGGGGAGGGGTGGGGAGGGCAGGAGGAGGGGAGGGCGAGGCCCAGCCTGCAGCAAGCTCAGTGCACGAGGGCTGCTCTCTGCCGGGTGTAGGCTATAGCACTGGAGACGTCCTCGTGTCCAGCACTTGCTGCAGGGGCCCTGGGTAAACTGAGGGCCTGTTCTGGGGCCCCATCCCAGTTTGGCCACCGTCTGTGACCTTGGGCAAGTCACTTGACCTCTGTGTGCCTCAACTTCCTCCTCTGTAAAATGGGGACAGTCCCTGCCCCTCCCTACCTCACAGGCATGTTGTGAGAATAAATGAGGTAACGTGTACCAAGGGCTCATGGTGTTATTGTGGTGGGTGGGCCAGACTGGGAGAAGGCAGGGGGAGTAGACTCCCCAGAAGACTAAGCCAGACTCCCTCCCAAACGGCAGCTCCATGAAGACAGCGGGCCTGGGCACAGGCCGTGATTCCAGCTGTCAATCACCAGCTCCATGATCCTGGGCAAGAAAATCAAGTTCTTGATTTCCTCACCTGGACACGTGTACAGCATCTACTTACTGGCTTCCTCTGAGAAATAAATGCGTAATAGCTGTTGTATGGGAACCAAGATGGGCTGCCCTCACTAACAACCAGACCCAACTCTGCATATGTCCTGGGACGGGGTACTCGATACCCCCACCCCCACAGCTGCCTCCACCCTGACAGTGCACTGAACGTGCTTCCCGAGGAGTTCCTCTACCAGGCCCAGTGCCCGCAGTCCATTCAGAGCTCGCACTCTGGTGGGGAGACAGACACTGAACCTGCATCCAAGTCTACAGCAGGTGGTAGCAAGCTGTGGGGACCTCGATGGCACCACCAAACCTGCCTGGCCAAGAGCACTCTGGTCAGCTGGAAGGACGTGGATTCTAGGCAGAAGGATGGGAGGCTCTGATGCCCTGTGGTAAGAACATGCCTTTTAGAAAGGCCTGGGGCAGGCTAGGTTGCAGACACCTGGTCTCCCAGTGACTCAGGCCCAGAGGATGCACAGAGCGACCTTCCCAGGAGCTTTACTCGGGCTGCCACCCCTCCCCACTGGGGCCTCTCAGAGCTCACCCCAATCCTGTGGGCCAGACCCCTTGTGCTCGGAATGCGTGCTCTCATCTCTGGACCCTGTTAGTGACGCTGAGCAGTGACCATGGGTAGCTCTGATGAACTAGAACTGGAGCCTTCATGGGCCTACCCCTACCCTGAGATGTAGCCGGGGGTGACTTAAAGGGTAAGTGAAGGGTTTTCTTGGGCACAGCCACTCAGTGTGTGAGTGAATGCAGGAGACAGCCAGGCTGGATTTAAGGGCAACCATTCAGCTGGCCGCACAGCTCTCCCCAGGCCGGGCCTGTGGGGCCAGGGTGGACTGTTATCCCCTCTGAGCATAAGTGTTGCTGCTGCAGCAGGGGAAGGGCCTTGCGTTTTGGTCAGGGTCCTAGGGAAGGACCCTGCACTCCTTGTATCAGCCCAGTGGGGAGGGAGAAGTGGCTGATGTGCGGAATCTGGGCCCCCTCTCTGCCCCTGGCACAGCAGTGGAGGAACCCCCTGCCCTGATTTGAAAGAATAGTATAATGAACACCACACCATGTCCTTTACCCAAAATCACCAATTGTCAACATTTTGCCATAGTTGCATCATCCCTCTCAGCTACATACACAGTTTTCTCGCATCCATTTGAAAGTAAGCTGCATCCGCCACACTCCTTCACCCCAATACAAATACCACACAGCTCCTGAGAACAGGGACATCCCTGCATGACCACAGTTCCCTCACCACCCTCTAATGCAGGGGTCCTCAAACTACGGCCCGCGGGCCACATGCAAATACAAATATTGTATTTGTTCCCGTATTGTTTTTTTACTTCAAAATAAGATATGTGCAGTGTGCATAGGAATTTGTTCATAGTTTTTTTTTAAACTATAGTCAGGCCCTCCAACGGTCTGAGGGACAGTGAACTGGCCCCCTGTTTAAAAAGTTTGAGGACCCCTGCTCTAATACATCAAAATTACAACTAAAATACAGAACAAGTATCATCCAGAACCACGGGAGAGCTGGCTAAGTGGAAGTACTACAATTAGGGAGGTATAGAAGAAAGCACACTGAGACTGGTAGGGGGTGCGGAGGTGTGGAACGGGCTGGTCCAGCACCCGGGTGTGCCGCTTTTTTAATCGGAAGGGAGATCACCTCTTTGGAGGCTGCCTGGAGGAGCAAGGAGTCCCAGCTCCACACCAGACTCCCAGCCCAGGGTTCCAGAGCTGGGAAAAGAAGACCCTATAGGCAGTAAGAACTACGGACTGTAAAAACATGTGTGAATTGGAGCTGAGTGATACACAGGCTGCTAGAGACCCAGACGCTCCTCTTAAAAGGCGGCACCGCGAACTGAATTTACAAGCTCCCACTTGTTCTGAGCTCCAGTGTTGGGCAAGGCTCTGGGGGACCCAGACAGGTACAGGAGAAACTGGACTGTCTGGCATCAGGGCAGGAACGCAGGGCCGGCTTTCTTCCAGACGGAGGTGCTCCCAGCAGTCATTGTTCCTGTGCTGGGACCTCCTGGGTGCAGGGCTGACTGCAGACATTTCTGTTTGCTCTGCCCTGGAGATTCCCTGAGACCCCACACCCACCCGATTTACAACCCCACCCAAGCTGTGCGCAGTGGCTTTTGCATATGAATGGCCTGTCCTTTCTCAGCCTAAACCATATCAACCAAGCGACAGCTGGATCAGGGAGCCCCAAAGCTATCAATAAAAGGCCGGCACCAACACCATCCTGCCTTGCTTCACAGCTGGGCCTTGTCTGGGCACTTCCAAATCTGATACAAAGAGGAGAAATCTGCAGATCTCTCTGTAGCTCTTGCTGGGTGGCCCTAGGCAGTGGCTCACTTTGCACCTCCTTGGAGATCCAAGAGACAGTGTACCCAGTGATCAGTGTGAGACCATACCAGATTACAACTCTTCACATCCATAAGTGACACACCCAAGGGGTAGATTCAGTGAGCACAACAGCCCCACTGAAGCAAGTCCTGACCCATAAGGGTACTTCCTGCACAGCAGCTCTTCCATTGTAGACACAGCTGGTCCCCACAGCCAATTGGCCTGGAGGTCAATTCCTCCAAGTGATACCAACAGCAATCC
>NW_006291383.1:5310195-5311139 GCF_000327345.1 Myotis davidii | reverse complement strand
ACTTCTCCTACCTGGTGAAAGATATAGACTTACAAGTCCAGGAAGTGCAGAGAACCCCAATCAAGAGGAATGCAAAGAGGACCACACCAAGACACATCATAATTAAAATGCCAAAGGCAAAAGACAAAGAGAGAATCTTAAAAGCAGCAGGAAAAAAAGTTAGTTACCTACAAGGTAGTTACCCATATGACTCTCAGCTGATTTCTTAACAGAAACTATGCAGGCCAGAAGTGAGTGGCAAGAAATATTCAAAGGGATGAATAGCAAGAACCTACAACCAAGAATACTCTACCCAGCAAAGCTATCATTTAGAACCAGAGTCAGATAAAGAGCTTCACAGATAAGAAAAAGCTAAAGGAGTTCATCACCACCAAACCAGTATTATATGAAATGCTGAGGAGTATTCTTTAACAAGAGGAAGAGGAGGAAAAAGGTAAAGATTAAAAAAAATATGAACAGGAGAAACGAAAATGGAGGCATAGACAAACACCTAAGATTGCTGCCTTGCACAGCCACTTCAAAAATACAACTAAAAGACAAAACGAACATCATCCAGAACCACATGAAGGCTGGCTGAGTGGAAATTCTACAACTAGAAGGAAAGAGAAAAGCACACTGAGACTCAGAGGAGGTGCGGAAGTAAAGTGCAGAGGTATGGAGGCACACGTGGAAAGGGCTGGCAACTGAGGACGCAGTTGTCTTTTTCAACTGGGAGGGAGACACAAGCTCCCGATGGCCCTGACTCCCGTTCTGGGTCAGTCTCTGGGGACGCAGACTCATACGGGGAGAAACTGGACTGTCTGGCAGTGGGCAGAACTCAAGGGCAGCTTTCTCTCATAGGGGCTTTCAGCAATTACCACAGGCCACTGAGACCCAGGACCTCTTAGGGTAGGACTGAGGAGCAGCCATGGAGGAGCAGGACTGAGGATTGATTCCCTGAGACA
>NW_006291383.1:5306477-5308518 GCF_000327345.1 Myotis davidii | reverse complement strand
AACAGTGCCCTTGACTGAAATCAAACCCAGGACCCTGCAGTCCACAGGCTGATGTTCTATTCACTGAGCCAAACTGGCTAGAGCCAAAAAAACCATTTTTAATTAAAATTACCGGGTACAAAATTCAAAACAGTGGTTATAAGGATGCTCAAGGAACTCACTGTGAACTTCAATAGCATAAAAAAGTACATGGAAACCATAAAAAAGAACCAGTCAGACATGAAGGATACACTAACTGAAATGAAGAATATATTACAGGGAATCAAGAGTGGAGTAGATAAAGCAGAAAATTAAATCAGTGATATGGAAGAAAAAAAAATAGAGTCAAGCAAATTACTAGATACAGCCCTGGCTGGTGTTCTCAATGGTTACAGCACCGCAGCAACCATTGAAAAGTCGCAGGTTCAAAAAAAAAAAAAAAAAAAGAAAGAAAGAAAGAAAAGAAAAGTCGCAGGTTCAACTCCCAGTCCAGGGCACGTACCTGGGTTGCAGGTTGAATCCCTGGCCCCAGTCAGGGCATATGCAGGAGGCAACCAATCAATGAATGTCTCTCGCATCTCTCTCTCTCTCTCTCTCTCTCTCTCTCTCTCTCCTTTCCTCTCTCCCTCCCTACCTTGCACTCTCTAAAAAATCAATGGGAAAAATATCCTCAGGTGAAGATTGACAAAAAATAATTTTTTTAATGGGTAAAGAATTTTTTAAAAGATTTCCGGAAAGTGGAGCAGCGCTTTGTTAGCTGCAACATGGAGGCGACTGGTGAAACTGAAAAGCCAGTTTCCAGGGAACTGGTATCAGTGGCACATGCACTTTCTCTCCCAGCCAAGTCTTACGGCAACGACCCTGATATTGAGATGGCATGGGCCATGAGAGCAATGCAGCATGCTGAAGTCTACTATAAGCTGATTTCATCAGTTGACCCACAGTTCCTGAAACTCACCAAAGTGAATGACGAAATCTATTCTGAATTTCGGAAAAATTTTGAGAAACTCAGGATAGATATATTGGATCCAGAAGAACTTAAATCAGTTTCAGCTAAAGAGAAGTGGAGGCCATTTTGTTTGAAGTTTGATGGGGTAGAGAAGGAAAGAGAGAGAGAAACATCAATGATGAGAGAGAATCACAGACTGGCTACCTCCTGCACATCCCCTACTGGGGATTGAGCCCGCAACCCAAGCATGTACCCTTGACCTGAATCAAACCAGGATCCTTCAGTCCACAGGCCAACATTCTATTCACTGAGCCAAACTGGCTAGAGCCAAAAAAACCATTTTTAATTAAAATTACCGGGTACAAAATTCAAAACAGTGGTTATAAGGATGCTCAAGGAACTCACTGTGAACTTCAATAGCATAAAAAAGTACATGGAAACCATAAAAAAGAACCAGTCAGACATGAAGGATACACTAACTGAAATGAAGAATATATTACAGGGAATCAAGAGTGGAGTAGATAAAGCAGAAAATTAAATCAGTGATATGGAAGCTAAGGAAGCAGAAAAAAAAAAAAAAACACCAACAGAAAAGCAAAAAGAAAAAAGATTCCAGAAAAATGAGGATGTCTAAGGAGCCTCTGGTACAACTTCATACCTACCAACATTCACATCGTGGGAGTGCTGGAAGGAGAAGAGAGAGCAAGAAATTGAAAACCTATTTGAAAAAATGGCAGAAAACTTCCATAACCTGGGAAACAAAATAGACATACAAGTCCAGGAAGTGCAGAGGGTCCAAACAAGAGGAATCCAAAGAGGCCCACACCAAAACGCATCATAATTAAAATGCCAAGGGTTAAAGACAAAGAGAGAATCTTAAAAGCAGCAAGAGAAAAGCAATTATTTACCTAGAAGGGAGCTCCCATAAGACTGTCAGCAGAAACTTTGCAGGCCAGAGGTACTGGCAAATAATATCAAAGTGCCCTGGCTGGTGTGGCTTAGTTGGTTGAGTGTCGTCCCATGCACTGAGAGGTCACCAGTTCAATTCCCTGGTCAGGGCACATCCATAGATTGCAGTCTTGAGCCCCAGTAGAGAGCGTGCAGGAGGCAACC
>NW_006291383.1:5303920-5306413 GCF_000327345.1 Myotis davidii | reverse complement strand
CTCTCTCTCTCTCTCTCTTTCTTCTCTCTAAAAAAATCAATTTTAAAAAACACATCTTTTAAAATTCACTCCCTCTCCCCCACCTCAGGATTTGCTATGTCCCTTTATTTAAAAAAGAAAAGGAAAACGAAAAGAAATATTCAAAATGATGCAAAGCAAGGACCTAGAACCATATTTACTCTATCCACAAAAACTATCATTCAGGACAAAGAACTTCCCAGACAACAAAAAGCTAAAGGAGTTCATCACCACCAAAGCAGTATTACAAGAAATGTTAAAGGGTCTCCCTTAAAAAGAAGTAAAAGAGGCATGAACTCCCCCTCCCAGGAATAAGTCCAAGCCTTTCCCTTCCCCATCTTCTTCCCTCTCAGTCATGCATCTCCTAAACTCTAAGGCAGCGGTTCTCAGCCTGTGGGTTGCCAACCTGTGGGTCATGACCCCTTTGGGGGGGGGGGATCCAACGACTCTTTCACAGGGGTCACCTAAGACCATCGGAAAACACATATATAATTACATATTATTTTTGTGATTAATCACTATGCTTTAATTATGTTCAATTTTTAACAATGAACATACATCCTGCATATCAGGTATTTACATTACGATTCAAAACAATAGCAAAGTTACAGTTATGAAGTAGCAACAAAAATAATTTTATGGTTGGGGTCACCACAGCATGAGGAACTGTATTAAAGGGTTGCGGCATTAGGAAGGTTGAGAACCACTGCTCTAAGGGCTCCTATAAGATTTGCAACCAGCCTAACCCCAGCTCATCCCAGGCTAACCTCCTGAACCTGTCTCCAAGTCCCACTTTTTTTCTGACTTCTTAGTGAGCCAAAGCAGTCCCATGTAGGCTCTCTCTCCTGTTGTTTCTTCTATTTGAGTCCTTCCTTGCTTCACTGTTCCCAGCTTTAATAAACATGCTCTCAAAATAAAAATATGAACAAAATGGCCATAAACAAATATATATCAACAATCATTTTAAATGCAAATGGACTAAATGTTCCAATCAAAAGGCATACAGTGACTGTATGGATAACAAAACAAAACCCTTACCTATGCTGTTTACAAGAGACTCACTTCAGACTGAAAGACACACACAGACTGAGAGTAAAGGGATAGAGAAAGACAGTTCATGAAAATGGAAACAGAAAAACAAAGAAGCTGGAGTGGCAATACTTACATCAGACAAGAAGACCGTAAAACAAAGGCTGTAACAAGAGACAAAGAAGGACCCAACAACTCCACTTCTGGGTATTTATCCAAAAAAACCCAAAACACTAAATCGAAAAGACATATATACATCCTTATGTTTACTGCAGTATTATTTACAATAGAAAGACAAGGAAGCAACCTAAGTGTCCATCCATAGATGAATGGATAAAGAAGTGGTATATACAATGGAATATGACTCAGCCATAAGAAAGAATGAAATCTTGCAATTTGCAACAACATGGATGGGCCTAGAGAGTATTATGTTATGTGAAATAAGTCAGATGGAGAAAGACAAATGCCAGATGATTTCACTTATATATGGAATCTAAAAAACCCCAAAATAAACAGCCCTGGGCAGGTAGCTCAGTTGGTTGGGTCACCATCCCTATAGGCCAAGGCTGTGGGTTTGACCCATGGTCAGGACTCAATTAGTGAGCCTAGCCCATGTGGCTCAGTGGTTGAGCATCAACCTGTGCACCAAGAGGTCGTCGGGTTTGATTACCAGTCAGTCAGGGCACATGCTCAGATTTGGGCTCGATCCCCAGTGTGGGGCATGCAGGAGAGAAACATCAATGTTTGAGAGACACCTTGAATGGTTGCCTCCCGCACCGAACCCTTAGGGGAGTGGAGAGCGAACCCACAAGGGAGGTACCTGCCCTTGACCAGGACTTGAACCTGCGGCCCTTCGGTGGGCAGGCTGACACTATAACCACTGAGCACACTGGTCAGGGCTGGACAGAGTCCAGGACTCTTTCGGCCACTCTGCCACTGCAGCCTCATCGCCACCCTCCATCGTACAGGAGGTTAGTCCTGCCTAACCCACAACTGCACCCCTCCCGCAAGGGCCTGACTGGTGGCCCTCGGCCTGAGGACGGTGGCTCCTCTCAGAGGCGCCTCTTCTCTGGGCCTGGAAAACAGCCCTACTTGGTCTGGCGGAAGGAAGGCCTTCCCTGGGGATGGCGCCGGGCAGTGGGGCCTGGGGTGGGGAGGAAGGGGGGAAGCTGGGGGTAGGGTCTGAGAACTGGAGGTCCCTGGATGCTTGCTGGCCTCACTAGGGAGGGGATGGCCCAGCTAAATCCTCCTCCACAGGCTGCGGGGACGAGAGGGGGGCACTCACCCCATCTCCTCCCCCATCTCCAATGAAGGGGGGCTGAGGATCACCAGTAGCGCCCCCGCCTTCCAGCCCAAGGGCGGAGGCCAAATAAGGGCCGGATTGGCTGCCCAGGCCCCGCCCCACAGCGCGCACATTCTTCTGCCTTGTAAGGCCGCAGCCCGCCC
>NW_006291383.1:5299524-5303837 GCF_000327345.1 Myotis davidii | reverse complement strand
CGCACCGGCTCCGCACCAGCTCTGCGCACCGAGTACCTTCTCCGCACCAGGTGCTCCGAGTACCTTCTCCGCACCAGGTGGGCGCCTCCCAGGTGGTCTAGGGAAGGCGGTATGACGGCCGGATGGGATGTCGGGGAGTCTCTGGGCAGGGACAGTCGTTGTGGGTTTGGGGCTGCGACGTGGCTCGGGTCCCACAGGGATTCTGGCGGGGAGCGGGCAGCAGGGGGCTGTTGTGGGCTCTCGGAGCCAGTGGTCCTTTGGCAAAGGAAGACCGTCGGGTCCCTTTGCTGTGGAGTCGCCAAGCCCAGGGCTCCAGGTGCGGGAATCGGGCAGGGGGCTGAGGTCGCAGGTGTTCCCTGCCCCGGTAGACAGACGGTGTGTCTCGGACAGAAACAGCCCCTCAGGCTCCACTAGATCCCTCCAGAACATACCTGTCCTGGGCAGGGGAGAGGGATGGATGGGGTAACCCCACCCCGAGCGCACGCACCAAAGCAGTGTGCCAGGCACCAGGCTTCCAGGCTCTGGGCCATCTGCCCATTTGTGCCTGTTGCCTGGGAAAGGTCTGCCAAGGGCCCTGTGGGTTCGCCCCTGGGGGCTCAGCCCTAGAGGCTGGACAGGAGACTCCCGCCCTGCTCTTCCCCAGCCCTCCAGCTGCGCTGGCTGCTCTGAGTCAGGTAACAGCCTCAGATGAGGTGGCTCACAAGTGAGGCATCTGGCGCTGCCAGCCTCAGGGACCATGAGGTAATGGGGGGCACAGGCCTTGTCTTTGCTGTTATGGGGGGAGGTGGCTCTAGTTACAGCCAAGTACCAACTCTCTGATCCCTGGTGTCCAGGACCCCGAGTCAGGGCAGGTGAGGACCCCAGGGCTAGGGGCCCAGCCTATCTCTGACACCAGTCCCTCCACCAAGCCTAGAAACTGCCTCTGGTCACACAGAGCTCTCAGCTGCCACCATGAGCCTCTTAGGATATCTGTTTCCTTCTATGCTCAGGGCCATTTGCCACCCACTGACCGAAGCCCAGCCCCAGGGTCCTGGCTTCCAATTGGACTCTACCCCTCTCATGGGCATTCCACTTCCCTTCTTAGGTCTCAGTTCTTTTAACTGCACATTGGGGCATCCCCCCCAAGATTGCTGGAATGGACAAACTATAAAGTTGTAAAGTTCTGTGCTCTCAGTCATGAAGGCAGAGGGGCCCATCCAGTGTCAGAGCTGTGGTGAGCTCCTGGTCATTCCTGCCTCTGGCCATGGCTCCCTCCTGCTGGCCACGTCTGCCCTAGAGCTTTGCAGCTGTGAATGACGATGACCATCACAGCCTCTGCCAGTCCAGCGGGTTTCTCCTTGGCTGCCTCCTGTGGGTGCCATCAGTCAAAGTTCCCCGAGAGCAGCCAGCTCAGGGAAGGATTGGGCCCCTGAAAGCACTAAACCACAGGATGGAAGGCACTCCCTGCCGATGGCACCATCCCAGTCATGGTGAGAAGGGCTTCTGCCTGCCTTCCGGGAGCATGTAGGGCCAGGTGTGTCGGCCGCGGGGGACACAGCAGCCCGTGTCTCATGACTACAGGCATCTGGAGCCCTGGGGAAGGGCTGGGGATGGCCAGGCTCCCATCTCAGGAATTAAGATCTCAAAGGCCAAAACCAGAGAATGTCGTCAACATGATTATACAGAGGCCTGGAGACAGCTCGGGGAGCACTCACAGCCACACAATTTGGGGTTAAAAAAAAAGGCGGAAAAGGCTTCCTGGAGGCCCTGGACGAAGGGGTTCAGCACAGAGGAAAGAGGAAGCAGCAGCCTGGAGCTTGGCCAGGCCCAACTGCCCCAGCCGAGAGCCATACAAGCACTTGGCCTTTAGGGGCAGTCCCCACAACCATGACAAGGGTTCAGGGGAAAGCCCCGTGTTGGGCCTTAGTTTCCCCGTCTGTACAGCAGGGACAGTGGACCAGGCACAGTTGCCCTCACCATCATTTGACAAACAAGCATCTGTTAGCCCCCTGTGGGCTTTGGTGTACATTGGGATTTACGACAGCCTGACTGATGGTGAGGGAGAGACCTTCACATGATGGTTGCCAAAGCAAAGGTGAGGAACTGCTCCCCAAGGGGTGTCTTAAGAACTGGGCTGGAGAAGGAGCTCATCCAGGGGGAGAGTCCAAGAAGGAAAGTCTGGGGGTATCTAGGGTACATCTTAAGGTCCAGCTGGGCAGGACCACAGAGGCAGGAGGGACAGTGAGGGTCCCGGGGTCAACCAGAGAGAAGGGCCTTGAATACCAGGCTAAGGGCCCAGACTTGCTCTGGGTGGTGGTGGAACCTTTGGGGGCTTGAAGGTGAAGTGACAGGTGCAGGTCTCAGTCTATATGGCTAGAGGCTAAGAGACCAGGTCTACAGAAGGGCGACAAGAAGCTGGGTTCTCAGCCTGAAGGGGCCTCACACCCCTACAAGCACTGAGGAGTGAGAATAATGAGTAGGGCCACCCACCTAGAGGCTGGTCAAGTGTGGGCAGCTGTGGGGAGGGGAACTGCCCAGAGCACTGGCCTTCCAGAACCTCCAGAGCAGGGAGCACAGAGGGGTGGGGAGGAGGAATGTCAGGAATGCAGGGCCACAGATCCAGCTCCTTCCTGCTGGGGGGTGGCAGGGAGCCCCACCTTGTCATTTGAGAGATGAACAGTTCGTAATTGCTCTTAAGGATTAAAAGAGATAAGCATGGAAATGGTTGGCATTGAACCCAATCCTAAGCGTTTTACCCAAACAGTCACAGCAAAAATAACGTACTCCGTGCCTGGCACCATTCCAGGGCCTTCTTGGGCACTAAGTCAGTAATCACTACTTCTGGGCCCTCCTCATGTCCCCAGTCCCAGATGAGGAAACTCACTCTGAGAGACAGAGGACGTTAAAGGGCCTTGCATGTCTGCTTTGGGATGAGCTGAGTGGCAGGAGCCCCAAGCCTGTGGGAGCCTTGGATGCCAGGCACAGACATTGACAGTGGCTCTGGCCAAGTCTCAGGCTCTCCCCCCACATGCACTTCCTGCAGGGAAGCCCCACCCACTGAAGCCAAGATGTCCAGTAAGCGAGCCAAGGCCAAGACCACCAAGAAGCGGCCACAGCGGGCCACATCCAATGTCTTCGCGATGTTTGACCAGTCCCAGATCCAGGAGTTTAAGGAGGCCTTCAACATGATCGACCAGAACCGAGATGGCTTCATTGACAAGGAGGACTTGCATGACATGCTGGCCTCCCTGGGTGAGTAGAGACGGCGTGGGTGGGATCTAAGTGGGCCCGGGAAGGTTCTGCACCTGGAGTAGGCTGATGGAGCACTTCCTGTGAAGTGACATGGGGTACCCACCCTGAGAGTAAGTGCCATTACTTTCCCCACTTAACAGATAGGGAAACTGAGGCATGGCAGTTCAGCAGACAGGCTCACTCCAGGGCAGGACTGCCTCAGGCAGATGTGTGGATCGGGCTGCCTTATACCATTTCATTTAAAGCAGGGGTAGGGAACCTTTTTTCTGCCAACAGCCATTTGGATATTTATAACATCATTCGCTAAATATAATTTAATATAAATTTATGTTGCTATGAAAAAGCTCTTAGATTTGTTGAATTTCAAGTCCCGCCTGTGGTTGCCGTGGCAGGAGCAGACCAAATGATTTCGTGAGGCTTATAAAGCCCACGGGCTGGACATTCCCTACCCGATTTAAAGAAAGGGGTCAGAGACTAAAAGAAAATCTGAACTGCACAGACTTTCCATTGTACGGAGGGGGAAAGTGAGGCTTAGAGGGGAGGCCAGAGCACCTCTGTTCCTTCAGAAGTCGCCTGTGCCAGGCTCTCAGAGCCTCTCTGACTCCCGTGACTGCCCCAGAATCAGAATCTTAGAGCTGAAAGGGCTCAGGAGTCTAGTACAACTCACCATTGCTCAGATGGGGAAACTGAGCCCAGAGGCCAGGCCTCCAGACACCACCACCCTAGCCTGTGGCCCTGCCCACAACCATCCTCACGTGCAGGCCAGACAACCACCCTCAGCCCCAGTTCCAGGCGCCCCCTTTTTCCAGATGGGAGCATCTGAGCCAAACACTGGCTGGGGAAGGGGGAGCCTCTGGCAGCAGAGAAGGCAGCTACGAAGTGGTAGAGCTGGGATTTGAACTCCGCAGTTGATTAGAGTCCATAGAACTGTGCTAATAGTTATGTGCATTTACAACCATTGCCTTCGCCATCTTCTTAATTCTCCTAAGAGGCCGGAGAAACGGAGGCACAGAGCCTTTGTGAACCAAACCTCACTGTTTTAACCACTTTTGAAACAGAGCCTAGAATCTGGGGTCTGGCTG
>NW_006291383.1:5294271-5299472 GCF_000327345.1 Myotis davidii | reverse complement strand
CCTCTTTCCTTGCCGTGAGACCACAGTCACCTCACCTCTGTGCCTCAGGTTCCACACACGTGAAGTGGGTGTAGGAACACTGGCCATACAGGGAGGTGCCAAGTTAAGTGCAATAAGGCCGGTGAAGCAGCGGACACAGTGAGCAGTCAGCAGATGGTAGCTCTTACATGTTCAAGAGCATTCCCACTCTCAGAGATCCAGCCCAAAGGAGGGGACGCATCAAGGCTCCCATGAGAACCCCAAAGAGAGAGCAGTCAGACAGCTGGCTGCCCAGCAAGATGCCTACCAGTTTACACAACTTCCTATCACCGGTCTGTAGGACTCACACACTGGGCCTCAAAGGGAGGGCCAGGGAGGTGGGAGGGGACTGGCGCTGACAATAGGCATGAATGCCTCCCTCACCACAGGGAAGAACCCCACGGATGAGTACTTGGAGGGCATGATGAGCGAGGCCCCCGGACCCATCAACTTCACCATGTTCCTGACCATGTTTGGGGAGAAGCTGAACGGCACGGACCCCGAGGACGTGATCCGCAATGCCTTTGCCTGCTTCGACGAAGAGGCCTCAGGTGGGCAGCCTCCTGGAGGCCTGGACGGAGCTGGGGCTGAGCCCCTCACCTGGGCACCCCCATGTATGCACGTGGGGCTGGGTCACGCTGGGGCTTTGGGGCCGCTGCCCCCACAGGCCAGAACAGAAATCGCCCATTTGCTGGTTTTGGCACCAGAACTGTAAAAGACACGTTGTTCCCTTTCCAAATGCTAAGCCCAAACAGTCCACATCCACCAAGCTTGCCACTTCTCAGTTCACCTGCTGACCCAACACACGCTGTCTCTGCTTTAGATCTTTCCAGAAACCAAACGGTTTCAGGCCCTGCTGGCCGACAAGGTACAGACACCAGCCTACATCCTCAAATCTTCAGAAGGACTTCCCATCCCACAGCTAGTTTTTCCCAGGGACAAGCCAGGGCGAGGCTGGCGGTGGTAGTTTCAGCAGTTTCTTGGGGACCACAGGCCTAAGTGTGCTCAGAACATTTTCCTGACTGCCTTCACAACACTGTTTTCACCCCCATTTTCCAGTTCAAACAGGCACACCAGAGAGGGTAAGTAACTTGCCCCAAGTCACACAGCTAGGAGGAAGGGGGATCAGCATTCAAATTCGGGCAGTAGAACTCTGGGGCTCATGCTCCAAAAGCAGGACAAACCTAGTCCCCCACCCTGAGCCCCAAGTTCCCCACAGAAACACCTCCCAGACAACCCCACTGCAGAACTCTACCTTCTGGGGCCCTGGTGAGCTAAAACTGACGAGAAGCCAGGGTTGTTCCCCACCCCCGCCCTCCCCCCAATCTGCTACAAGGTCTACAAGGACCGGTGGGAGTGCTGAGGGGTAGGGGATGTGGCTGTGTCCCAGCCTGCGTCCCTGTATCTCATGTACCTTGGCCCCACCCCCAGGTTTTATCCATGAGGACCATCTTCGGGAGCTGCTCACCACCATGGGTGACCGCTTCACAGACGAGGAAGTGGACGAGATGTACCGCGAGGCACCCATTGACAAGAAAGGCAACTTCAACTACGTGGAGTTCACCCGCATCCTCAAACACGGTGCCAAGGACAAAGACGACTAGGCCTCCCAAGGCCCCCATGTCCAGCCCCTGTCCCAGTCACCTGCTCCACACACACACAGTCTGCACCTGCTTGTGCCCAGGGTACCCACTTAGGGGAGCCTCCCTCTGAGGGGTTAGGGCCCAGCTCCCAGTGGAGGAAACAGGCCCAGAGAGGCAGTGCCCGGCAAGGATCACACAGCCGCTGTGAGGCAGGTGTGCCCACTGGCCCTCCAAGGAAGGATCATCTAGGGAGCTGGGCCAGAGGGCTGGGCCTGAAGGTGCCACGGGAAGGCCCTGAAGGAGAGCCCAGGCTCGGCTGCTGCCTGCCCATCCCCGGGCTTTCCCCACAGGAAGGGCCCTGTGCACCACTTCAAGTGCACCCCACGGGGCATGAAGCCCTTTCCCAGACACTGCCACAAACACGAACCTCACCCCGCACGGTCCTCCCAAGGACAGGGTGACAGAGCCCCCCTGCCCTGCCCAGAACACCCCACCCACGGGGAGTGGGCTCCTCCGAGAGGCGGAGTCTAATAGAAGGATGAACACTGCTTTGGTCCGTGTGTCTGTGGTCTGTGAAATAAGGGCCCAAGAGACTCCAAACCACCTCCCACCTTCTCCCATCCCCAGTGGCTGCCCATTCCTCCCCTACAGCCCCGACTCCCAAGGTCCAGCTGCGACCAGACCAGCAGCTTGGAGTGGACAGAGGTGCTGAGGGAAACAGCCTCCTGGGAGGTAGAGGGCAGAGTGGGAGGAACTATAGGAATCGCCATAGCAAATCCCAGTGGGGGTTCTGGGCCCCTGAGGGGGTAGGGGTCAAGGTCATACGGCCATTAGGACTAGAGTCTGCATCTCCAGGGCCACGTCAGTGTTCCTGGAAAAACAGTCTTTGGAAACTGGGAAGGGCACATCCCAGTAGCTCCGGGATGGAGGTGGGAATGAGCTGGTTTCACAGATTCCTGAGGTCAGCTCCAGGCAGCCACCAGGGGTGCTCTGTACTGCACCCGCCATGGCTAGAGGGTCATTTCAGTCACATGACTGGCAATACAGCTGGCACAGCTTTTTACACATGCAGGAGTCTGGCAGGGCTGGGATCCCCCTTGCTTTGAATGATAGGGACACTGACAACAGTGCCTGGGGCTTAGGAGGAATGGAAATATTGCCAGAATGAACTAAGAAGGGCAGGGACTACCTACGGTCACCTAGTGTAAGTGGGGCACAGGGAGGGCTTGACCCACCTTCGGGACCGCTAGGGGGTCAGGCCAGGACTGGACACATCCCACCTGACCCCAGCAAAGGTCAGGGAGCAGGTGAGGGCCTGCCTGGCTTGGTCCTGCTGCCTTCCCTGAGGGTCACCCAGAGCCATTCAGCCACAGCACACAGTAAAGTCCTGAAATCAGCACCAAGGGAGTGCTGAGCACTAAGGGGACCCCACCCTGGCCCAGGAGGCCCTAACCACCTACAGCCTCTGCTCTACCTCCGCACTAGGCCCTAGTCAGAACCCCACGAAACCCTTCTTGCCTCCAAACTGAGCCCGATGAGTCCCTGACCTCAACTAGACACAGAGCCAGCTCCAATCAAGTTCCAGCTGGGCCCCAAGTACTACCCCAGGTTTAGTCCCAACCCCACCCTGACCCTGGCCCTAGCCTGTGTGCCCTGAGTGACCCTCAGCTCAACCCAGTGCTGAGCCTGACTACCCACTCACTGCAGCCGGCCCTGAGGGAGTCCCAGATCACTGGCCACACAGGCCTGACACAGGGTCACAGGTCATTCTGCAGAGACACTGTGGAAACCAAAGGCTTTCCTGGAAGAAGGCAGGGACATGTGGTTCCCTAACCACATTGGTGGAGGGACAAATATATCAATGGAATGGAGAGTCCAGACGCAGACACACACATCTGTGGAACTTGTTATATGACAAAGGTGACAGATCAGTGGGGAAAGGAGGGACTCACTAAATGGAGCTGACACCCACTGAAGGGGCTACACTGAAAACATTCCCAATACCAAGTACTGGTGAGGGTGAGAATGGGGAACACCTAGAATTCTCACACACTACAGAGGGGTACAAACAGGTAATTTTTGGCTAAAGCTGAACAGACATCTACCCTAAGATTCAGCAATTCCTGTCCTAAGTATGTACATACCCAACAGAAATGTGGACACATGCTCACCAAAAGGCAGGTGCAAAAATGCTCACAGCAGCACCACTAGAATAGCCCTAGACTAGAAGCAAGCCAATCTGCCCAGCAGAATGAACAAAGGAATGACAATGAACCACAGCTCCATGCATTAGCATGGATACATCTCACCAACAAGTCAAGTAAAAAAACCAGGCACAGGATTTGATCAAGAGACAGAAACCACACTGGTTATTTCTACAGAGATTACTTAATATAAATAATTGTTAACTAGGTATAAAGTTTAAGTTAAGTAACAAAGAGTAAAAACAGAACACAACACAAGCCTTTTGAAAATATGGGTGGAAGTATAAGACACAACAGAAAATTTGAATAGAGTGATCTACACAAAGAAAATGAAAATAAAATATTTGCAAATCATGTATCTCATAAGACACTTGTATATAAATAACTCACAAACTCAATAAAGAGAAATAACCCAATTTAAAAAGGGCAAAGGATATGAAGAGACATTTCTCCAGAGAAGATATGCAAATGGCCAGTAAGCAAACAAACACAACGATGCTCAACATCACTAGGCATTGGGAAATGGATGGCAATAATGACAACAACAACAACAGAAAACAGCTAGTGTTTGGGGAGGATGTGGAGCAATCGGAGCCCTCTACACCGTGGGAAGAAGTGTAAAATGGTACAGGTGTTTTGGAAAATAGTCGGACAGTTCCTCAAAAGGTTAAACAGAGACTTACCACACGACTCAGCAATTCCACTCCTAGGTATATAACCAAGAAAATAAAAGCAAACATCCACACAAAAACTTGTACACACCAACGTTTATACAAGCATTATTCAAAATAGTCCCCCCCCCCCAAAAAAAAATAGAAATAACCAGATGTCCAGCAACTGATGAATGGATAAGTAAATATGGTAGCGCCACATACTGGAATATTATTCAGCAGCTAAAAGAATGAAATACTGATTCACACTACTACATAATATATCTCAAAACATTATGCTATGTGATAAAAGTCCATAACAAAAGACTACATACAGTGTGGGGCAAAAGTAGGTTTACAGTTGTTTACGTAAAATAATACAATAATCTAACCTAATAAAAGAGAAACATGCAAATTGACTGTACCTCTGCCACACCCACCACCCAATCAGGAGCCGATATGCAAATTAACCCAATGAAGATGGTGGCAGCCATGGAGCTGGAGCGAGCAGCAGGCTTGGGTTGCCCCTGGCAATGGAGGAAGCCAAGCTTCCCGCCTGCCCTGCTGGCCCTGAGCTCTGCTCAAGGCTACAAAGTTTCAATTATAGAAAATAAATAAATCCCAGATACCTGCTTCCAGCCCATGGCCATGACCAGCCTGAAAATGGCCCTCAGCCCCTCACCCAGGCTGGCCACACCCCATGGGGTGAGGGTCCCTGCTGAGGGGCTTGGCCCGCCTGCAAACAG
>NW_006291383.1:5279262-5294187 GCF_000327345.1 Myotis davidii | reverse complement strand
GCAGGCCTAAGCCAGCAGGTCGTTATCTCCCGAGGGGTCCCAGACTGTGAGAGGGCACAGGCCGGGCTGAGGGACACCCCCTCCCCTCCGAGTGCACAAATTTTTGTGCACTGGGCCTCTAGTCCTATATAATAAAAGGGTAATATGCAAATTAACCATAACAGCAGAACAACCAGAATGACCGCTGGACCAGTCACTATGAGGTGCACTGACCACCTCTGGGTCCCTTTCCCCAGCCAGCAGGCTCTGATCACCTGATGGCCACCTGCTGCAGGGGCAGGCCCAGTGAGAGGGCGGGAACAGCTGACCTCTCAGTCCCTTTCCTCCGGCCCTTAGGCACCAATCACCCAATGGCGAATGGGGAACTGGGGGTGGGTGGCTGCGGGAGGCAGGGCCGGCTGCAGGCAGCTGGGGAAGATGGCCCTGATCGCAGGCCAGGCCTAGGGACCGTATCCATGCACAAATTTCGTGTGCCAGGCCTCTAGTTAACTATAATATAAGAACAAACCTGTGCTTCAAGTACTCACAACTGTAAACTACTTTTGCCCCCCCACGTATTGCATGATTCTATTGATATGACATGTCCAAAACAGGCAAGTCTATGGAGAATAAGGGAGATTAGCATTGGCCTATGGCTAGGGTAGGGAGGGCGCAGAGGCCAGTAAAATTCGATTGTGCTGATGGTTGGGCAACTCTTTAAATATACTAAAATTAACTGAACTGCACACTTCAAATGGGTGAATTTTATGGTATGTAAATTACCTATCAATAAAACTGTCAGAACAAATAGTAACTAGTCCTAAATAAATAAATAAATAAATAAATAAATCCCTCCTAAGCTAACGTTTTTGTAAGGTTTGTTTTTTTTCTCCTCAGAGGCTAGTACATTTGTACACTTAGAACTTCAATGTCAGAGAGTGCGGTGAGCAGCGGAGGGGCCTTCTCCTCCAGGCCCTCCAGCTCAGCCCCACAGAGGCCCAGCAGCAGGTTCCATCCCCGCAGACCCAGAGCCCTCCCTGCGGGTGCCCACTGGCCAGGCCCAGGCTCGGAAGCAGCAGGAGCCTCTCTCCCACCCCCATCTCCATCTCTGCCACCTGATGGCGGTAGCCTCCCCCAGGCGCATCCTGTGGACTGCAGGGTCTCCAGGCCTAACCCTCCAGGGCCTAAGCGGAGCCCCCACGAAGCCCCAGGACGAGACTAGCCCCCAGGATAAGAGGAGCTCCTCATGCACAGAGGAAGGCCGTTAGGGCCTCGGAGGCCGAGAGGCAGGTTTGCGTGGACACAGCTCGCCCACCCTCAGGGCTGGGCACCTGGGTGGCGCCTGGGGTGACTCCTCCATCCCAGTGGGAGACCTCACCTTGTCCTGACCACGATGGACAAAGGCCTTCACGGGCCGAAGGTGAGCAGAGCCCCATCCATGGCGAGTGGAGCAGTTAGCGGGCCTTCGGGCCGTTGGTCTTCATTCTACTATAAACCTTGGTGTTGGAAGAGAAATGGCAGAAGAATATGACACATCTGGCCACTAGGAAGGGCCCGCCACCCTTTGTGAAGATTTACTGGCCCTTTATAGGCGCCTGTGTATATAATATGAAAAAGCTGCTCTCCACTTTCCCCCTAACCTTTCAAGAGAACTTTGCTACATCTAGGCCTTCTAGTGTATGATAAAGTAGAGTTAGAAAAGCACACTTCTTGCAAATGCCCATTTTTTAAAAGGAATGTCTTCTGGAAATGACCTGGAGATGGAATGGTCAGACTACCTCTAGAAATGGCATGTGACATGGTCCACGTTCGCCCCGTGGGTAAGAGGACCTGGAGAGAAGACCTTGAGGAGGAAGAAAAGAAGGTTCTATGCCAGACTGGTCATAATTAGAAGACATTTTCATATTAAAACCATTGTTTTATGTGTGCATTTTATTCCTCACTACTGTATAATAGTTGACAATGCCAAGTACTTTTTTGAAATATGTATCTTTCTACATGTTCTCAAAAGCATGATAAAAGCAAAGGTAGTAAGTCCTCCCTGGCCAGTGTTTCTAACTGGTTAGAGCATCCACCCAGGCACTGAAAGGTCATGGGTTCGATGTTCAGTCAAGGGCACCTACCAGGGTTGCAGGTTCAGTCCCTACCCTATCAATGTTTCTCTCTCTCCCCCACCGCCCTTCCTACTCTCTCTGAAAAGCAATGAAGAAAATATCCTCGGGTAAGGATTAAAAAAAACAAAAACAGAGGTAGTAAAAAGACATTTTAGAAAATACCTTGCTAAAAATAAAACCTGTGGTGCACACAATGGAATACTACTCAGCCATAAAAAATGAAGGAATCTTGCCCTTTGAGACAGCATGGGTGGACCCAAAGAGCATTATGCTAAGTGAAATAAGCCAGTCAAGGAGAGACAAGTACCATATGATTTCACTCATATGTGGAATCTAATGAACAGAATAAACTAACAAATAGGAACAGACTCAGAGAAAACAGACTGATAGCTGTCAGTCTGACTCTCATCTCAAAGAGGAGAGGGAAGTAAAAAAGGTGAAGGGATTAAGAAAAAAAAATTCATACACAGAGACAGCAGAATGGTAATTACCAGAGGGAAAGGGGGGAGGGGAATAGAAGAGGGTAAAAAGGGGATAAATGGTGATGGAAGGAGACTTGACTTAGGGTGGTGACCACACAGTACAGTATGTAGATGAGGTGTTATAGAACTGCATACCAGAAACCTACATAATTTTATTAACCAATGTTGCACCTCAATAAATTCAATAAAAAGAAAAAAAAAAGAACTTCCATGTCTTTATTTTCTGGAATTTTTGTATTTCCTTATATTTATGTAAGCCCCATTAACTCCAATAAACCAAACAAAGCTGCTTGCATTTAAGAGATGTTACAATTTCACTTGCTAATTAGCATACTATGGAGGTAGAAATATTTCAGACTTGTACAAACACAATGAAAACTTTCAGCTTCAGCTCTACAACCTCAGCCACCTGCCAAAGTAAACCAAGAAACACAAAAGCTCCCTGGCTCACATCTCAGCAGGCTATTCTTTCAATGCTTCCTGATTCTGTTTCTCTCAATCTTTTCTTAATTGACTTGAGCTCACAAATAGACAAACTATCGAAAAAAACACTAACATCTGACTCTCATCTCCCAACTCACAGAGAATAGGCGCCCCACTGTCCCTGACAGACATCAACAAATAGACCCTAAAACCAATTGTCAATCATCGCTGCCAGCATTGGGAGATAGGAAGGATAACACCAGAAGAGTCAGAAGAGGGGAGGGAGGGAGATGGCACGGGGCCAGAAACAGTCAGTGAAGGTAAAAATTTTACTGATGCTTAAAATTCACTCCAGCTGAAACCGGTTTGGCTCAATGGATAGAGTGTCGGCCTGTGGACTGAAAGGTCCTGGGTTCGATTCTGGTCAAGGGCATGTACCTGGGTTGCGGGCACATCCCCAGTAGGAGATGTGCAGGAGGCAGCTGATCGATGTTTCTCTATCATCGATGTTTCTAACTATCTCTCTCCCTTCCTCTCTGTAAAAAATCAATAAAATATATTTTTAAAAAAACCACTCCAGAGGCCAGAAAATGGTGCGCCTCAAATAGCCCCGAGACCCCTTCACAGACAGCACTTCCTTGGCTCTGGCAGGCCAGCCCACTGCGTATCACAGCGGGATTTCCTCCAAAACTCAAAGCATGATGCTCAAGAGGTTAGACATGACTCGGGCATTCCACAAAATGCCTAACCAGTACCCTCAAAACTGTCAAGTCATTAAAAAAAATGGAAACAAGGCAAATATCCTTCAAACAGTAAATGACTAAGCCAAGATAAGCCAACTGTGGTATATTCATCTTCCATCAATAAAAAGTAACCAACTGCCTACAGGTATACAACATGAGTGAACCGCAAAGACATTATGCTAACAGAGCGGAGTCTATTCCATTTATATGAAATGGATATGGAAAAGTATAGGACAGCAAAGATGCCAAGGAAGGGAATCCTCACACACTGCATGATGGGAGACAGACGCCAGGCAGGACAGCACCTGAATGAGTGAATCCCTCGTGACTCAGCCCGTCTACTGTAAGCATGGCCTGGAGGGGCAGGACAGCATGTTCGCTGCAGCGGCATTGATGGCAGCAGGGCGTTGGAGGAACCTAAGAGACTGTCACAGGGGAATAAATAAGTGAAATGTGACAATGTGATGGATGCATGCTGTGGAATACCATGTGACACTCTGATGCAATGAACTAAACATTCAATGGTTAGATATGAAAAGCAATGTATGTGTGTGTGTGTGGGGGGGGGGGACTGAGAACTATCTCCCAATAACTTAAATGTCATTTTTAAGCATGCACAGGATTTTAAGGTACTGTACATGCATTTTCCAAGGAGCCAAAGAAAACATTTGAGAGTGGATCTGTGCTAAGCTTGGTGGGAAGGGGGATATTCTAGGGCATATTTTATACATCAAAATAAATCTGAGGAAAGAAATGTAAACAACTCATAATTCTTCATATGATACCCCATTTTACAGAAAAGGCTTTGGGGACCCAAGGTCACCTTGAGGAGATACTGGTGTTCACACCCGAGTTAAGTGGGGTTAAGTTCTGCGAATAGTATACTTGCTCTGGCTGGTGTTGTTCAGTGGTTAGAGTGTTGACCTACAGACCCAAGGGTTGTGGGTTCAATTCCTGGTCAAGGGTACATAACTGGGTTGCGGGTTTGTTCCTCAGCCTGGTCAGTCAGGGCATGTGTGGGAGGCAACCAATCGATGTGTCTCTCTCACATTGATGTTTCTCTCTCTCTCTCTCCCTCTCCCTCCCCTTCCCTTCCACTCTCTCTCAATGGAAAAAAATATCCTTGGGTGAGGATTAATAACAATAAAAAAAATATATATACAGTATCATATTTACTGGCTTATGAGTAAGATACACAAATACATAAGATGCATCCCAATATTACATGGAAAGTTCTGGGGAAATAATTTTGAGATCAGAAGTAACACAACGGAAGAATTAAGAGAACAAAATTAGGCTGCAATCCTAGTTCTGCCATTTATTAGCTTTGTGACTTTGAGCACACTGTTTAATGTCTTGAGGCCCAGTTTCTCATCTATAGATGGGGATAATAACATCCACCACATAGAGTTGTTATAAGGATTAAATAAGTTTATAGTTATAAAGTATATAGAACAGTGCCTGGTACATAGAAAGGGCTACTTTTTAAAAAGTTATTACAGAAAATGAAATTTCAAATACACGTATCGAATGTAATCTTAAAGTGGTTTTATAATATAGAAACACTTTTGTTCCGTAAATACAGTTTAGAGGATTCTAATAGAAATTCACAAGCCCTGGAAAGGACAAAAATCCCAAAAGCTAAGAAAAAATGGTATCAGTGAATAGTAATACATTGTAAGTAATAAGACACACTGGACTTGCTGGTAAATGAAGCCCATTTCATGCACACAATGATATAAAAGAAAAATGCCAAGACTGCATCCAAATTAATAAAAAGCAAGTCACAATGCAAAAATATACTGAAGGAATATTTTTTATGTGGTACCTGCAGCAAAAATACCAGCTGAAAACCCATCCTTGCAGGATGGTGTGTGTTATCACACTTCCCCACTAGGGGTCGCCCAAGGTCACCCAGAGAATTTGGGAGGAAGAATTCAATTCCCAGCCCACCTACTTTCCTGGACACCAGCTGTCTCTAGGACCTGCAAGATGCCTCCTGCTCCAACACGCTCAAGGATACTGATTCCTCTTCAGACCACATAAAACTTTCGCCTTTTACCAAAATGCTCAAGGGACCAGTGGACCCAGACACAAGGAGCCCTTAAGAACTTAAATGAAGGGATTCTTCAGACCGGAGTGCCCAAGAGCCACAACCAACTAAACAAAGTATAGTTTAACTTCGTATGTAAGCCGTTGGCAACTTAAAGCTAATGTTGATTAAAGGTAACCGTTTGTAGCCCATCAGTTGGGTGGGTATTATCCCGAGCACCAAAAGGTTGCCGGGTTGATTCCAGGTCAGGGCACATGCCCAGGTGCCACTCGATCCCCAGCGAGGTGTGTGCAGGAGGCAGATCATCTATGTTCTGCTCTCACATCCCGGTTTCTCTTTCTATGTCCTTTCCTCTCCCTCTCAAAAATCAGTACAAAGTATTTTTTTTAAAAAGGTAACCATTTGTTGCATTTGTTTCTCTTTAGTATTGTTTGTCCATGTCCCATAGTTGTTTCTTTTTAAATAAAATTCACCTACTTTAATGTGCAAAATGAAATTAATTTTAGCAAATGGTAATGGTAATGGGCTTCCTTCACTTGTGTTAGCAAGGTTTGCTGAGAAGTAGGGAGACGCTGGAGGGGTGTAGGGGAAAGTGATTCAAATGAGAAGACTATGCACAACCAGGGCATGCTTGCAGGCGAGAGGCTCTAGGACCCAGGGTGATGAGAATGAGAACTACTAGCAGTCTGCAGGCATTTGGGAGAATGCTTGTGACTTCCCCAGAGTACAGAATAGAATTTCCAATGGTCTTATCAAGATCAGGGCAGGGCCAGAACCGGTTTGGCTCAGTGGATAGAGCGTCGGCCTGCGGACTGAAAGGTCCCAGGTTCGATTCCGGTCAAGGGCATGTACCTGGGTTGCGGGCACATCCCCAGTAGGAGATGTGCTGGAGGCAGCTGATCGATGTTTCTCTCTCATCGATGTTTCTGACTCTCTATCTCTCTCCCTTCCTCTCTGTAAAAAATAATCTATAATAATAAAAGCGTAATATGCTAGTTAGATTGGACATCCTTCCAGACGACCTTCTGGACGAAGCCAGGGCTGCGAGGGGAGCCTGGGTCCCAGATGCCAGAGGGAAGCCGGTGCTGGCAGCTGGGGGAAGGAAGGCCTACTCTTGCACGAATTTCGTGCATCAGGCCTCTAGTCAATAATAAAAAAAAAAGACCAGGGCAGGAAGATCCAGCTGACACAGAACATCTGGGTGAGTCCATAATGACTGTGAACACAGGAGCTGGAGGCACACCTGACGACGCACCTGCAGAGGCAGGGCAGTGGGTGTGAGGTTAGGAGCATGGGCTTGGGAGTCACTGTCTGGGTTTAAAAATATGGCCTGATACTAGAGATAAAGAGGAAAGTTTTATAATGATAAAAGGGTCAATCCTTCAGAAAGATATAAAAATTTTCAATATATATGCACCTAACAAAGCACCAAAATATATGAAACAAAAATGGACAGAAATGAAGGGAGGAGTCAATTCAACAGTTACAGTTGGAAACTTCAACACCCAACTTTCATTAATGGACAGAATAGGCAGAAGATCAACAAGGAAACAGAGGACTTGAACAACCTGGTAAAGCACTGAGACCTAACAGACATCTGCAGAGCTCTCCACCCAACAAATGCAATACACATTCTTCTCCAATGCACACAGGCCATTCTCCAGGCGAGACCTATGTCAGGCCATAAGCAAACCTCAATAGATTTAAAAGGACTGAAATAATACAAAGTATGTTCTCTGAGCACAATGGAATGAAATCTGAAAACATTAACGAAAAGGAATTTTGAAAACTCGCCAACAGGTGGAAATGATACAACATACCCCTAAACAACCAATGGAAGATGGAAAGAAATCACAAGGGAAACTAGAAAATACTATGAAATGAAGGGAGAGGAAGAGAGAGAGAAACATTTATATGACAGCAACACACTGATCAGTAGCCTCCTACAAACCCCGCAGGGGATCAAGCCCACAACCCAGGCATGTGCCCTGACTGAGATTCAAACTGGCAAACTTTTAAAAAATATTTTTATTGATTTCAGAGAGGAAGGGAGAGGGAGAGATAGAAACGATGAGAGAGAATCACCGATCAGCTGCTTCCTGCACGCCCCCTACTGGGGATCAAGCCCGCAACCTGTGTATGTGCTCTGACTGGAAATTGAACCATGACTTCTAGTTCATAGGTCAATGCTCAACCACTGAGCCATGCAGGCTGGGCAAACCAGCAACGTTTAGGCACATGAGATGACGCCCAACCAACTAAACCACACCAAGCAGGGCAAATGCTTTGTTTAAAGAATTTTTTCTATTAATTATGATACTTCCAAAAACAAAATTGTTTTACATGTATGGGTGCATTGTTTTTAATGTCATAGTCACTGTTGACTTAGTCCCACAGCCCACTGTTTGCATCCTCTGGAGCCCAGTGAGGACCTGCCTCATATTATCTCCATCTTCCAATTCCCATCATGGTTCCACTCCCTGTAGTTCATCACAGCTAAAAGGCACTAGCCTCAGTAAAGCCCTGCACAGAATGAGAAAAACTGCCTTTGTCCTGAAATGTGGAAAAGTTTTTCACATCTGATTTAGTTAAACTTCCTTCCAAGGCATCATTCCTGTAAGTGCTTATTCTTTTTTTTTTAATGTTGTATTTGTTTGTTTTTTAATTTTTAGAAAGGAAGGGAGAGGTAGAGACAGAAACATCACTAAGAAACATCAACATTGCCCTAGCTGGTTTGACTCAGTGGATAGAGCGCCAGCTTGCGGACTTAAGGGTCCCGGGTTTGATTCCGGTCAAGGACACATGCCTCGTTTCGGGCTCGATCCCCAGTAGGGAGCGTGCAGGAGGCAGCCAATCAATGATTCTCTCTCATCATTGATGTTTCTATATCTCTTCCTTCCTCTCTGAAATCAATAAAAATATATTTGAAAAAAAAAGAAACATCAACATTGATCAGTTGCCTCATGCACACCCCCCACCAGGGAACAAGCCCATAACTAGGGCATGTGCCTGGACTAGGAATTTTATTGATTTCAGAGAGGAAGGGAGAGGGAGAGATAGAAACATCAATGATGAGAGAGAATCATTGATCGGCTGCCTCCTGCACACACACACACCGCCCCCGGCACTGGGGATCGAGCCTGCACCTGGGCATGTGCCCTTGACTAGAATCAAACCCAGGACCCTTCAGTCTGCAGGCTGATGCTCTATCTACTGAGCAAAACCAGCTAGGGCTACCTTTTCTTTTTTTAATCCTCACCCAAGGAGTGAGCATATTTTTTCCATTGATTTTTTGAGGGAAATGGGCGGGGGAGGGGGGGGAGAAACACTGATGTGACAGAGATACATCAACTTGTAGCCTCCCATAGGCAGCCCAACCTAGGATAGGGATCAGACCTGCAACCCAGGCACATGCCCTGGACTAGGAATTGAACCCGTGACTCTCTGGGGTGCAAGCCCATACTCTACCCACTGAGAATGTTGGTCAGGGCTAAATGCTTACTTCTTTTAAAATATATTTTATTGATTTTTACAGAGAGGAAGGGAGAGGGATAGAGAGTTAGAAACATT
Organism: Myotis davidii; assembly: GCF_000327345.1. NCBI lineage: Eukaryota > Metazoa > Chordata > Mammalia > Chiroptera > Vespertilionidae > Myotis > Myotis davidii. Next base: position 5,284,823 of record NW_006291383.1, on the reverse strand, counting down.
GATGAGAGAGAAACATCGATCAGCTGCCTCCTGCACACCCCCTACTGGGGATCGAGTCTGCAACCAAGTTACATGCCCTTGAACGGAATCAAACCTGGGACCCTTCAGTCCGCGGGTCAACGCTCTAACCACTGGGCCAAACTGGCAAGAGCTATGCTTACTTTTTTAAAAAGAAGATTTTCAATTCAATAACCCAACCTTCCACTTTAAGACACTGGAAAAGAAGACGAGCAGAGCAAACTAAACTTAAATCAAGAAGGAAAGATATAATAAAGCTCAGAGCAGAAATTAATGGAATAGAGAATAGAAAAACAGAACATTAACAAAACCAAAAGCTAGGTTTTCGAAAAGACTTCTTTTTAGGAATTGACATGCCCTTAGCTAGACAGACCAAGACAAAAAGGGAGAAGACTCGGAAGTACCAGAATCAGAGCTGGAAGAGGGGACATTACCACTTGTTAGCGGAGGTAGCTAGATGTTAAGGAGGAAGCAAAGGGAATCAGACACTATTACACATAATGAAACTGGGGAGCATGATCCTGTTTGCTTCACCATGAAGCTACAGCTTCACACACACTCCAGGGCTCACAGCACTCTCTCCAAAGGGCTAAACATCCCTCCTTACCACCCTCAGCACCAGACTGGCAGGGGCAGGAGGAGGGAAGCACGTGTGCAATAAAAGTAAAAAGTCACAGGGAGAGTGCCTGCCCGTAGAGGCCTGTCAGTCTAGCCTGGGGAAACAATGGATATAGGTCAGGGGGTGAATCCATCAGAAGCCCGGAAAAGCTTGGCAAGTTGATTGGTTATTTTGAGAATGCTCTTGGTCCTTCCCAAATCCAAGAAGATATAATCCCCAAGGACACAAAGAAGAGTTCTCTCGCCCACCCAGTAACGCACTGGCACTGGCCGTTGTTCAGGCTTTCCCTCTGGCCTGGGAACACGCAACCATGCTGGTCTAGCAGCCAACGGGGGCCACAGCAGATTGTGCAGGCTCCAAAGGACTCAGCTTTAACAGGAAACAGACACTCCTGACACTGGCCTTTGTTTTGGTCCCGATGAAGACAAGATTAGACTTTTTCCATGGCAGCCCTGATGGAGATTGGACCCTGAAAACCCGGGGCAGCCTTCCAGAATAAATCTTGCCACACCACAGTCTCCCCTGCATGGATCCCTGAAATGCTTTTCTCACGAGCCTGTGAAAGAGCATCATTTCCGCCAGCAACAAACTTACAGAAATAAAATCTTATCTCCTCCAATGACCAGTGTATAATGGCAGGCAGGTTACCTGCCTCCATCTCCTCTACTCTTCAAAAAGTATTTTTCTCAAAAGGCTATGAAGAATAAACAAAATAATTTATGTCAAATATCTAGTCAAGATCAATTAGTCATTGCCACTCCAGTTGGTTTTCCTCATCCAGTCCTTCAGCCATCTGTGTTGTTGGTTCTCCCTTCACAATAGAACCACCTGCTTCTTCACCTCATCTACCGTCTACCTCATCCCAAGTTGGTCCAAGTCACCATTCTCTCTCCCTGCATTAGGACACAGCCTTCTAACTGTTGCCTCCTCCAATTGTCTGTTCTCTACAAAACCACCACTGCCATGGTTTTAAAACATGGTGATGCTATGTCTCCATTCCCCTATTCTCAACTCTGCAATGATTTCCCATTGTTTGTGGAATAAAATACTCGCTCTTTGCCATGGCCTACCAGCCCTGCGGATCTGGCCCCAGGTGTCACCCTCCCCTTTGCCTGCAGGGGTCCAGCCACACTGTTCTTGTTATTTCTCAAACTCACCCAACTTGTTTTGATCTCAGGGTCTTGGCCCTTTGTGTCCTCTGCCTGAACACCCCCCACCTCTAAAGACCTACGCATGGCTGGAGTCTCCAGCTCACTGGAGAGTCTACTCAATGTCACCTCCCAAGACAGTGCTCCTCTGGCCACCTTACCTCCAGCAGCTCAGACTCTCACAGTCCACCTGGGAACTCTGCTTTCTTTTTCTTCCCAGCACTTATCGCTACATGACATTGTCTGTTTATTGCCTATCTCCTTTCGCTAGAATGTGCTCTCCCTGAGGCGGGGCCTTTGCTTTATATGGTGCTTTTACCTCCAATGCCCAGATCAGAGCCTGGCACATGGAATGTACTAAATAAATAGCTACTGAAACAGAAGTGAAAGCTCAGCAGTAGGACCCACAGAAAAATGGGACTTTGTGTTTGGTGTATGATAAAGTTGGCATTGCAAAAAGGCAGACAAGTCAACACAGGTGTTGGGGCCATTGGGAAGCCATGTGCAAGGGCTGCGGGGGTGGGGGGATGCGGGGAAGACAGGGATTTATCACAGGCATGTAATTTGGCTCCCTCTTGAAATGCTTTCAAAATGCATAAACCCACAAGAAAGAGGAAAAGGGAAGAGGGGATGACAACAGAATTTTTGAGGGTAGAAAGTAAATGGACAAGTACTATCAGACAATGAAGCCAAGCAGGCAATAAGAAAAAGGAAAAATTTAACCTGATTTATACCTGAATCTTTAAAAGACTCAGAAATTTTAGAAGGGGGCTGAAGATGAGGTGAAGGGGAAGCTGCTACAGGAAGGAAGATTAATAGAGGAGGATTTAAAAAGGTTACAAAATAAAAACAGTAGAATCCTAGATCTCCCGCTCCCCCCCACCATACCCCTGCATCCTCATGATTGCAACCCAGAACCTGGCAGATCATAAATGTACTTTTAGGAGAGGGTAGAAGGAGGTCCCTAGACAGGTGGACACTAGACACAGGAGACAGAGAAGATACCAACAACAGAGGCATTTTACCAGAGTTCATGTACTAACTGTTGAGGATGTCCAGACCCTCAACCTTCTTCCACCCTTCAGCTCTGGGAACATTGCCAGAGAGGCATGGAGCTCATAATACTAAACAGTGAGCCTCCACCCCCACCCTAGGCTTTCATCCCCAACTTAGCTCCCAGCACAATGGGAAAAAACAGACTCCTATCAGGGCATACTATCAAGAAATTCCAGTTCACAAAAGATGGTAGGAGATTCAAGAAAGTCCTAGAGAAGAAAAATTAGCTCATATACAAAGTATCAGTATTCAGAATGACTTGAGACGTCCCAACTGCAATACTGAAAGCTGAGGAACAGCAGAACAATGCCTTCCTTCAAAAGCTTATGAAATTCCTGGGTATATACCCCAAAGAAGGGAAAACAGAGACTACAGCACCCATGCTGACAGCAGCATTATTCAAAAGTGGAAACTCAGGTGTCTAATGAATGAATGGACTTAAAGACTGTGACATATACACACAATGGCTATTAGTCAGCCTTAAAAAGAAAGGACCTGCCCTGGCTGGTTTGGCTCAGTGGATAGAGCGTCAGCCTGCGGACTGAGGGGTCCCAGGTTCGATTCCGGTCAAGGGCATGCACCTTGGCTGCGGTCACATCCCCAGAAGGGGGTGTGCAGGAGGCAGCTGATCGATGTTTCTAACTCTCTATCCCTTTCCCTTCCTCTCTGTAAAAAAAATCAATAAAACATATTAAAAAAAAGAAAGGACCTTATGACACAGGGTACAATATAGATCAGTGGTTCTCAACCTTCTGGCCCTTTAAATACAGTTCCTCATGTTGTGACCCAACCATAAAATTATTTTCGTTGCTACTTCATAACTGTAATGTTGCTACTGTTATGAATCGTCATGTAAATATCTGATATGCAGTATGGTCTTAGGCGACCCCTGTCAAAGGGTCGTTCGACCCCCAAATTGGTCACGACCCACAGGTTGAGAACCGCTGATATAGATGAACCCTGAAGACGGTATGTAAAGTGAAGTAAGCTAGCCACAAAAAGACAAACACTGTATGATTCCACTTATGTGAGTTACCTAGAGTAGTCAAATTTATAGATACAGAAAGTAAAATGCTGATTTCCAGGGCTGGAGAGAGAGGGAACTGGGGAGTTACTGCTTAACGGGCACAGAGTTTCAGTTTGAGGTGATGAAGAAGTTCTGGAGATGGATGGTGGTGATGGCTGCACAACAAAGTGAATGGACTTACTACCACAGAACCGTATATCTAAAACTGGTTAAGACAGTACATTTTATATTATGTATATTTTTCTTTTCTTTTTTAAAGTACATTTTTATTGATTTCATAGAGGGAGGGAAAGGGAGCTAGAAACATCAATGATGTGCCTGGCTGGTGCAGCTCAGTGGTTGAGCATCAGCCTATCAACCAGGAGATCACAGTTTGGTTCACGTGAGGCACATGCCCGGGTTGTGGGCTCCACCTCTGGTAGGGGGCGTGTAGGAGGCAGCTGATCCAGCATTCTCTCTCATCATTGACGTTTCTCTCTCTCTCCCTCTCCCTCTGAAATCAATAAAAATCCTATATAATAAAGAGATAATAAGCAAATTGACCATCACGTCCTCACATCATGCCCAGATAATAAGCAAATTGACCATCACGTCCTCACATCACGCCCCCATGTGGTCAAAGATGGCCGCCCTACGTGGTCAAAGATGGCCGCCCTACGTGGTCAAAGATGGTCGCCCCATGTGGTCAAAGATGGCCGCCCTACATGGTCAAAGATGGCCGCCCCTACGTAGTCAAAGATGGCCGCCCCTTCGTGGTCAAAGATGGCCGCCCCATGTGGTCAAAGATGGCCGCCCTACGTGGTCAAAGATGGTCGCCCCATGTGGTCAAAGATGGCCGCCCTACATGGTCAAAGATGGCCGCCCCTACGTGGTCAAAGATGGCTGCCCCATGTGGTCTAAGATGGCCGCCCCATGTGGCCACAAGTTGGCCACCACAAGATGGCCGGCAGGGGAGGGCAGTTGGGGGCGACCAGGCCTACAGAGGAGGACAAGGGTGACAAGGTCCACAGGGGAGGGCAGTTGGGGGCAATTGGCCTGGCAGGGGAGTGGTTAGGGGTGATCAGGCAGGCAGCCAGGCAGGCGAGCAGTTGAGAGCCAGCAGTTCCAGATTGTGAGAGGGTTGTCCGACTGCCGGACATCCCCCAAGAGGTCCCAGATTGGAGAGGATGCAGGCTGAGCTGAGGGCCCCCAGCCAGGCCTCTAGTATATATATATTTTTAAAAGTGTCAAAATCAGGGTAAAGGGCAAGAAGTTTCATTGTCTAAGAGGCTAGGGGGACAAATTATAAGCAGATCTTCTGAATGAATAAGGCTTAATCTTTGCCAAGATATTTATCCTAAGGGTTGCAGGCAGATCCAGGTTTTGTGGAACCTAAAACATATAATTTGGGAGACCTTCATTAAGAAAAAGAATGGCCCTGGTTGGAGCATTTGGTGTTGTCCCATACACCAAAAAGATTGCAGGTTCAATTTGGGGCACGTTTGGAGGGCAACCAATTTATGTTTCTCTCACATTGATGTTTCTCTCTCTCTCTCAATAATCCTCACTCAAAATAAAAAAGAAAGCATAGGGAAAAAAGAAAATGTGTTGGTAAATAGGCTTTGATCACTGGTATTCTTTCTGAGGCTAAAAGCAACAAACATCACAAAGATTGATATTTAACCAAGTGAAAAGTTTAAACATTTTAAAAAAA
>NW_006291383.1:5278237-5278801 GCF_000327345.1 Myotis davidii | reverse complement strand
GAGAGGAAGGGAGAGGGATAGAGAGTTAGAAACATTGATGAGAGAGAAACATCCATCAGCTGCCTCCTGCACACCCCCCACTGGGGATGTGCCCGCAACCAAGGTACATGCCCTTGGCCAGAATCGAACCTGGGACCCTTCAGTCCGCAGGCCAACGCTTTATCCACTGAGCCAAACCGGTTAGGGCTCTCTGGAACTTTCAAGCTTCTGTCAATTCCCCACGAAAACATATTAAATTTGATTTTCTCCTGTTACTCTGCTGTATAATATTTGAATTATTCTACCAGTCAGAAGAACTAAAGGGGTATGGGAAAGTTTCCCTGGCTGAACTTCAGAAAAAAAACTCATGCCTAGCTGGGTGTGGCTTAGTGGTTGAGCCCCAACCTAGGAACCAAGAGGTCACGGGTTTGATTCCCAGTCAGGACACATGTCCGGGTTGTGGGCTCAATCCCCAGTGTAAGGTGTGCAGGAGGCAGCTGATCAATGATTCTCATTCATCATTGATGTTTCTCTCTCTCTCCCTCTCCCTTCCTCTCTGAAACCAATAAAAAATATTAAAAAAAA
>NW_006291383.1:5276114-5277926 GCF_000327345.1 Myotis davidii | reverse complement strand
ATTAAAAAAAAAAAACCTCATGAGGACTTTATAAGATGAGATAATTAATTCAGGTGACAAATATCCAATCATTATTAAATTTTAAAATATTCAATCTCACTCTGAACGGCAGCTCCGTGGTTAGAGCACCAACCTGTGAACCAGAAGGTCCTGCATTCAATTCCCAGTCAAGGGCACATGCCTGGGTTGCACATCGAAGTTTTACTCTCTTCTTTCTCCTCTCTCTCCCTCCCTCTCTCCTTTCCTTCTCTCTCTCCCTCTGTCCCCTTCCTTCCACTCTCTCTAAAAATCAAAGGAAAAAATATCCTCACTCCTTAGCTGAGGACTGAAAAACATATATATATTCAATCTCAGTGATAATAAAAAATGCAAATTTAAAAAAAAAAAGGCTCTGGCTGGTTGCTCAATTGGTTAGCGATTGGTCCCTATATGCCAAGGTTGCAGGTTTGATCTCCAGTCAGAACACATACAAAAATCAATGAATGCATAAATAAGTAGAACAAGAAATCAATGTTTCTCTCTCTCTCCCTCTCTCTCTAAAAATCAATTTTAAAAAGTTAAAAAAAAAACAATGGATACTCTTTAACCACCAAATAAGCAAAGATTAACTTAAACTTGTACCACTTGAAGTGGCTAAGGACTGAACTAGAACTCTATAAATGCTGTCATGGAGAGCACTTCAGTAATATGCCTTTAAATTATTCACTCTTACTCTTTGCCCCAGTAATTTCACTGTAGAGAATCTATTCCAGGAGAGTGTCAGACTTGCAAAGATACTTATGTAGAAAATATTAATTGCAGCCCTGATGAAAACTCAGAAGGAATGTAAATAAGAGGAAGGAGAGAAAACTCTCAGGCTGCGTGTATATTTGCATGTGTGCACATGAACATAGAGAAAGGTGAGAAAGCACACATACCTGTTATCACGGCTAATGCTGGAACATGAGAGTGAGCGGGGGGTGGGGGGTGTTACTTTTTCTTTACATACTTCTGCATTGTTTATATTTGCCATAATTAACATGGTGTATTTGCTTTTGTAATTAAAAAATACTCCAGAGATAAGAGAATTCCCACATAGAAAAAAGATGAAACCATTCCAAAGGGAATTTGATCCCCATCTATCCTATCACCCAGACTCTAATAAAAACAAGGACTTAAAATACAGTCATTAAGTCTCCCAGGCGAAACAGGCAACTCTGACCAGCTGGTTTCTATAGCTGCTTGAGTAGCTGTAACTAGAAGTGCCAGTACCCAGTGGCTTATGGGCAGGAGAGAATACCCGAAACTCAAAACAGATTTTTTAAATCCCCAAATTAAAAGAACAATACTCTCTATTTAACCTGTGGCTAGAAGCCAGAAGACATCAAGAAAAGTGACTGTATATGGAGTTTCCTCAAAAAATTTAAAATGGAACTCCCATTTGACCCAGTAATCCCACTTCTACATCCCACTTGGAACATATCCCAAGAAACTAGAAACACCAATCAGAAAGGATACATGCACCCCTATGTTCATAGCAGCACAATTTACAATAGCTAAGATTTGGAAACAGCCTAAGTGCCCATCAGCAGATGAGTGAATTAAAAAAACTGTGGTACATCTACACAATGGAATACTACGCTGCTGTAAAAAAGAAGGAATTCTTACCATTTGCCACAGCATGGATGGAACTCGAGAGCATTATGCTAAGTGAAATAAGCCAGTCAGAGAATTTTTATGCGAAACTAGCTCTTCACCAGACTGCCCATCAGATTCAGCTGGGGAACTTTTCCAAAATTCATGGGTTTCCTGCTTTCATCCCCCACCACCACC
>NW_006291383.1:5274951-5275747 GCF_000327345.1 Myotis davidii | reverse complement strand
ATCGAACCTGGGACCTTTCAGTCCGCAGGCCGACGCTCTATCCACTGAGCCAAACCGGTTTCGGCCCTATATGTAATTCTTTAAACAATAAAGAATTAAAAAGAAAAAAGAAGAAAGGAAAGTGACTGTGGCATCCCTACCTGCAGGTCACCACCACATCCCTGCCACACCAACACCCCTGAGTTATTATGCCATAACTCAGGCCCATCTGAAATATTCTTTTCATGCAAACTGTTTACACAGGAAGAAAATTTGATAATTAAGCATAACTAGACCACAGCTTAGCCTGGTTGTTTAAGAGAGCCATGCAGAACAAACATATATAACTTTTAGGTAATATTCCTCACCATTTAAACCAGCAAAGATAAAATAAAGATAAATACCAGTATTGCCTAAGCTTGGGCAAACAGGCATTTACGTTTATATATGACTAGTGGCCTGGTGCACAAATTCATGCACATTGAAACGAAATTAATTCGAAGAAATATTTTAATATCATTATTAGCCCTTTCTCTATAAGAGAAGTGTCAACCAAATTCATGATCAACAATGACAGATCGAAACACACGTGTGCAACTGGTGCCAGCAAGATTTTTATATGTATCGTGCATGCGCAAGTCAACTTAGCCTTTTATAGATATAGAATAAACTTGCTTAATTAGACCTGCTATCTGATTTAGCTAAACTTTTTCCAGCCCAGTGAAGCACCCCAACTTCTCTTTCAAGTATAATTATCAGCAACACAGCAGTAAATATCAACATGAAGCAGATTATGATTATAGATCACGCAGGGAGA
>NW_006291383.1:5270591-5274622 GCF_000327345.1 Myotis davidii | reverse complement strand
GGCCTGTGTCCCACTTGGGGGAGGCCGAGTGTTGCTTTGTCGGTGCCAGGTCCATGCCAGGTCCGCACTGCCATTTCTCTGTAAATGGCCAGTGCGAATCATGGCAGCTCCTGTGTTGAGCATCTGCCCCCTGGTGGTCAGTGCATGTCATAGTGACCGGTTGGACCATGAGAGAGACACTTAGCATATTAGCCTTTTATATAGATATAGATTACTTTAAAAAATATATAAGCTTTAAATGACAGAATGTGAAAGAAGAGATCTTTAGGATTATCATGTCCAACCCTCTCATTTCTCAGCTGAACTTTACATCTGGAGACTGTTTTGTAACTGCCAATTTATACTTCTTAATCCATTCACCTTGCCCAAACCCTTCATGAATGGTCTAGCCCAGGGGTGGGCAAACTTTTTGACTCGAGGGCTACAATGGGTTCTTAAACTGGACCGAAGAGCCGGAACAAAAGCATGGATGGAGTGTTTGTGTGAACTAATATAAATTCAAAGTAAACATCATTACATAAAAGGGTACGGTCTTTTCTTTTTTTTTTTATTCATTTCAAACAGGCCATATCCGGCCCGCGGGCCGTAGTTTGCCCACGGCTGGTCTAGCCAGTGGGTTCCCCATCTTCAAACACACAGCCTGACATGCACTAGGCACAAAGAACTATATAAATGAGTGCATACCCAAAACTAGGAGCAAGTAAATTGTGGTTGACTAACAAGATATTACGGGCTTTTAAGAAACTGTCAAGGTGAAAGTCACATTAGATGAAAATGCAGAACCTCATGTGAGAAAGCCACAAATCTCCCAGATCTTAGAGCTAGGACTCCATTTGGTTAGCCTTAGTTACCCAGAGCTGCTTCACCTGTTCCTCCAACCTCTTTCCACCTTTCCCGAGGCACCATCTCAGGACACCCATACAGCCCCTGCAGGCCAACTGTCCTAATAAATATACCTTGACCATCCCCCAGGTTAGTGTGCACAAACTTACCCATTGCAACATCCTGTTGCATGGAGGTCGCAGAGTTGCTGTGAGCTGTCACCTCCTGGTGAGCGGCATGTAGTTGCTTGCAATTTTCCACCGGAATGCAGAGTGCTGCAAAGAACAGTCTTGTATAAGCATTTATCTTTGGGCTGAGATTATTTTTCATAGAGAGTCCTAAATGGACACATTTTAAATTCTGATACTAATTGAGAAACTTTACATGGCAATTCTCAAACTTCACGTACTTAGGCTTTACCTGATGGATTTGTTTACAATGCACAATCCTAACAAACAACAAGTGATGGTGAAGATGTGGATAAAAGGGAACCTTGTGCTTTGTTGATGGGAATGCAGACTTGTGCAGCCATTACAGAAAACAGTATGGAGGAAAAAAATTTTTAATTTTTTTTTCCTCAAAAAATTAAAAATAGAACTACCTTATCACTCAGCAATTCCACTTCTGGAACACTAATTCAAAAAGATATATGCATCCGTACGTTCATTGAAGCATTATTTACAATAGCCAAGATATGGAAGAAACTTAAGTGCCCATCAACAGATGACTGGATAAAGAAGATGTGTGAGAGATATGTATTCATATATAAAATATTCCATAATGAAATATTACTCAGCCATAAAAAATAGTATCTTCCAATTTTCAACAACATGAATAGACCTAGAAGGTATTATGCTAAGTGAAATAAGTCAGAGAAAGACAAATACCATATGATTTTACTTATATGTGGAATCTAAAAAACAAAATAAAATAGAAACAGACTCATAGATACAGAGAACTGATGGTTGCCAGATGCAAGGGGGGTAGGGAGATGGCTGATAAAGGTGAAGGGATTAAGTATAAATTGGCACTTACAAAACAGTCATGGGGATGTAAAGTACAGCACAGGGAATACAGTCAATAATATTGTAATAACTATGTATGGTGCCAGATGGGTACTAGACTTATGAGGGGATCACTTCATTCGTAAGTTAAGTAAATGTCTAACCACCATGCTGACACCTGAAACTAATACAATACTGAATGTCAACTGTAATTAAATAAAATGGTTTTTTCTTCTTATATCATTTATCCCCCCTATACCCTCTTCTACCTCCCCCCACCTCCCTTTCCCTCTGATAATTACCATACTGTTGTGTCTATGACCTGTTGTTTTCTGCTTAATCGCTTCACCTTTTTCACCCTGCCCCGGAACCCCCATCACCTCCAACAGTTCAATCTGTTCTCTAAAAAAAAAAAACTTAAAAAAAATGCAAAGTCCTGACACACTAACAGCCTTGCTCTATCTTCTAACTCACCTCCCCCTCCACGAAGTCTAGGGAGGGACTCCTGAAGCTCTGGCTAAGGGAAAAAGGAACTACTCCCATTTGCTCCAATGCATCTCATCTAGAATGAGACTGAGGATGCACTGGCCAAGGGGGCTGCTGCTGGTGGCCAATTTTCGGGGAAGGTCTCTGGGTTCAAGGCCAGGTCCCCAGTGGCTTCCCCAAAATGGGACAGTCTGGCTCTCATGCACAGTGCCTGGCTGCCTGGCACATTAAATGCCAGGGAGAATCATATCTCCAAGGGTCACCTGGGTGCACCCCAGTTTTCCCTCCTAGGTCCCCCCTTCTAAAGGTCCCTGGGCCACACATGTTCATGATCCTAGTGATCAGGGCCTGGTGGTGTTATCTGTCTTACCTGAGACTCTCCAAGCCTCTCTTTTCTTTCTCAGAAGGCTGTGGACCAAGCACCACTTCCCCACGATATTATCTGGGGCCTCCTCTCTGGGCCTCAGTTTCCTCATCCGCGAAATGGAGAACACCGGGTAATGGCACTGATACTTTGGGTGCTGCGTGAGGAGAGCAGTGCGGCATCTAGGTTTTAAGCGTTTGCAGGGAAGTGAGGCTTCAATGGGAAGTTCAGGTGCATCGTATTAACAGCCACTTAATCAGCATTCTGATTGGCTTAGGGCCTACTTGGAGAACATTTGATTTTTGTTCAAGTTCTCCATTGCTAAAGTGCAGTTAAGACCAAAAGCCATTTCAAGGCTCCTGATTTCCAAGCTCAAGGGTCCTAAATGTCTGGATCCAGATGAGGAACCAGAGGCCCAGAAAAGGCCTTGACCAGTTTTAGGCTGACTCTGTGCTGGGTAGGGGCCAAGAGCTGGGGTGGGGAGGTAGCATACAAGGTATTCCACGCACCCCCAGGTCCTAGCGGGGGTGGGGTGGTCAACATGTGCTCCACAGTAAGTGGTACAGAGATAAAAGCAGGAAAGAGAGTACTGGCAGGCAGAGTTAGGGAAGAGCAAGGGAAACGTCCTGGAGTTGGTGCGATGGGCAGAGGAAAAAGAAACCAGCCAGGAGCACTGGAGCTCCTGGACGGGTGGTCTGCCTCTCAAGGGCCTGTCTCAACCGGGCAAAGCCATGGCTCCGCCGTGGGATCCACCTGGACTGAATGACACTGGCTGACTGTGTGACAAGGAGCAAGAGCCTCTCTGAAGCGCACGGGCACGTCAGGGACTGACGTATCTAGCACCTACCCCAGCAGCCGGATTGGACCGGATGATACACCTGCGTGCCCCGCTGGGCGTCCTCGCGTTACCAACGCTCCTTCGGAATTGGTGGCTTTTACCTCTAGCAGCCGCGGGTGAGCGAGACCTGCGGCCTACATGTTTTGCGATGGTGTCGGGAGAAGCCTTCTACCCGATTCGATGGGCCCTTGTGGGTAGAACAGAGGTTGCATTCAGAGCCCGGTCCTTAACCAACGGGGGGTAAACCCCGGGCCTAACTGGGCCTCAGTTTCCCCTCTGTGCAATGGGAATAACCAAACGGCCGGCGGGAAGATTCTACTGAAGGGAGGATTACAAATGTCGGAATTGACATTATTTCTCCTCCAAGCAGTGCTCCCCCCGCCCCCACAACCTGAAGCACACAGTAGGCGCCCCGGAAATGCTCTCCGAAAGGAGCTTCGGGCCACTTCCTGCCCCCCGAGCGCACCATCCCAGCCCGGGTTCCCACCGCTCCTCCGGCGAGGCCATGCGGCATTCC
>NW_006291383.1:5260082-5269183 GCF_000327345.1 Myotis davidii | reverse complement strand
GTTCGTGGGTGGGCTGATACCCGCGAGTTGGGCTGGTTGTGTGGGTGCCCGCTGGCCGTGCTAGAAGAGGGATCTGGAAACTGAGTGTGTGCTGTATGTGTCGGTGACATTTATGGGAGTTCCAGGGGCCGAGGGATGAGTGGGTGCTGTTGGGGGGTTGTCTGGGGTGATTGTGGGGTGTCCATGTGGGTACCTCCCCGGATTGTAAGTGGGCTGAGGTGCAGGCCACTAGGGTGGAGAGGTCTGTGTCGACTTGAGGGGGTCGTGTCACCGGCCGACCCTGGAACCCCACAGTCTGGAACCTGGCTAGCAGCCGGGGTGGAATTTGTACAGATAACCCTGAGTAAACTCGCAGCCTGCCAGGGCGGCATCCCTTCACCCAGATCCCAGCTGCCCTGGCCAGCTCAGCTTCAGACACCTGACCGCGGAAAGCAGGCGGATGTTGGCGCTCTCTGAGGAGTGGCACCTCTAATCAGTGCTGTCTCGCCTCCAGGTGGCCTGGCTGGGAGGGTGGACCCTTCCCTCGAAAGCCTGGCCTGCCCAGCCCAGTTATCTGGGCTCTGGCCCAAGTTGAGGAAACAAAACCTGGGAAATGCCAGAGTCTGTTGGCCCAGCCTCCTGGGGAACTGTTAAAAGGCTGAGAAGGGAGGAGTCTTGAGATTCTGGCATCAGCTTGGCCTGGAACTTTTGGTTTAAAAATGTAAATCTCTTTTGCATGTGTGAACAAGAAGTTTGTCTGGGGGCTGAGCAACTGAGTTGGGTTGTCTAGGGAAACACCATCTTTCATTTGATGTGGGGGCTCAAGCCCAGAAAGGGGAGGAAGGACATTGCGCAAGGTTCCGTAGCCGGGTTGGAAGGACCAGAGCCCCGGCCTTGCTCATTTATTATAATTTTTTGAGGAGTTGATTCTGGGACCAAGCCAGGAGCTAGATCGAAAAGGAGAATGTGAGAGACAACCTGTAGGGATGGCTCTACACTCTGCAGGGCACACAGTAGGTGCACAGTAAATGTTACATGGGTTGCTATAGGACCATGGTGATTGATACTTTCCTTGACATCTTGGGAGAGAGACCTGGGAGGCAAGATGGTGTGGAGTAAGGGTGGGGGACCAAACTACCTTGGTCCAAACCCACTATACTATATATACTATATCCTGGATGTGAGTTTTCTTTTCCATAACAGCTTTATTGAGTTATAATTCACATACCGTAGAACTTGCCAATTTAAAGTGAACAAGGTAGTGTTGTGTAGTACAGTTGAAATTTAAACAACCTGGGTTTGGACTGTGTGGGTCCACTTATGTGTGGAATTTTTTCTTTCTTTTTTTTTTAAATATATTTTTTATTGCTTTTTTACAGAGAGGAAGGGAGATGGATAGAGAGTTAGAAACATTGATGAGAGAGAAGCATCGATCAGCTGCCTCCTGCACACCCCCTACTGGGGATGTGCCGGCAACCAAGGTGCATGCCCTTGACCGGAATTGAACCTGGGACCCTTCAGTCCCCAGGCCGACGCTCTATCCAGTGAGCCAAACCAGCTAGGGCTGGAATTTTTTCAATAAGTACCTGGCTCTGGCTGGGTGGCTCAGTTGATTGGCGCATAGAGCAGTACACCAAAGGGTTTTGGGTTTGATTCCTGGTCAGAGCACGTATCTAAGTTTCGGGTTTGATCCGGCCCCACATACAGGACCAATATTTTTCTCCCTCTCCCTCTTCTTTTTCCCTCCCTCCCTCTCTTCCTCCCTTCCTCTCTTTCTAAAAGTCAATAAAAACAAATCCTCAGGTGAGGATTTAAAAAAAAAATACCATACTGTCTTCCATCTGTGATTGAAGTCCATAGATGCATGGATCTACACCAGTGATGGCGAACCGATGACACACGTGTCGGAGGTGACACGCGAACTCATTTTTTTGGTTGGTTTTTCTTTGTCAAATGGCATTTAAATATATAAAATAAATATCAAAAATATAAGTCTTTGTTTTACTGTGGTTGCAAATATAAAAAAATTTCTATATGTGACACGGCACCAGAGTTAAGTTAGGGTTTTTCAAAATGCTGACACGCCGAGCTCAAAAGGTTCGCCATCACTGATCTACACCATCTTATTAGGGGACTTGAGCATCTGCCAGATTTGGGTATCAACAAATCCCTTGTAAATACTGCGAGACAGCCAAGTTTTGCGGGAGTCAAAAGTTATTTGCAGTTTTTCAACTGTGTGGCTTGGCACCCCTAACCGCCCCCTCCCCCCCAACACACACACATTGTTCAAGGGTGAACTGTATATTCACAACTATCCAACCATCACCACCGTCGATTTTAGAAAATGTTTATCACCTCAAAAAAATTTTCACTCCCTTTAGCTATCACCCTTCTATTCCTGCCCAGCCCATTCTGGACATTTCATTAACATGAACTTATAGAGTGTGTGTTCCTTGTAATGCGTTTCTTTCATTTAGCATTATATTTTCAAGTTTCATCCACATTGTAGCATGAATCAGGACTTCATTCCTTTTTACGGCCAAATAATATTGCACTATATGGATAGACCTCCTGCTATTTATCCATTCATCTGTTATTGATACTTGATTGTTTCCACCTTTTGCTTTATTTTATTTTATTTACTGATTGATTTGAGAGAGAGCGAAGGGAGAGAGACAGAAATCAACATCAGTTGACTCTTATGAGCCCTGACCGGTATTAAACCCAAAACCTTTGGCATATCAGATTGACAGTCTAACCCAGGGGTGGGCAAACTTTTTGACTCGAGGGCCACAATGGGTTCTTAAACTGGACCAGAGGGCTGGAACAAGCATGGATGGAGTGTTTGTGTGAACTAATATAAATTCAAAGTAAACATCATTACATAAACGGGTACGGTCCTTTTTTTTTTTTTTTTTTTATTTCAACCTGGCCGGATCCGGCCCACGGGCCGTAGTTTGCCCACGGCTGGTCTAACCCAACTGAATTACCCAACCAGGGTTCCACCTTTTGCTATTATGAATAATGTTGCTATAAACGTTTGTGTACAAGCTTTCGTGTGGACATAGGTTTTAATTTTTGGGGGGTAGATACCTAGGAGTGAAATTACTGGGCCACATGGTAACTATTTAAGAGCCATAGTATCTTAGGTGGCTTTCTTATCTCTCTGGGCCTTAGTTTGCCCATCTATAAAATGATAATAATAGTAGTGTCCCCCTTACAAGGGCTTTGTGAGGATAGAATTGAGATAATAAATGGAAGATGCTCTGTACAGACCTCAAGAGTAACTAATTATTTCTAGGCTGGCACTGCTTATTAATGAACTGCCATTTACAAGGAACATTTTGTAAAGTAAATGATTGTCTAACCACTATGCTGTACACCTGAAACGAATACAAAGTAATATTGAATGTAAACTAATTGGAGAAACTAAATTTAAAAAAATGAGCTGCTATTTAGTTCAGTAGTCATCTACTGAAATAGAGGCATTTTGGACTCACCCCTTCTAGGTTGCCTAGGCTGTGGAATGTCCTGAGGCTTTGACTTGCAATTTCCCCATAGTTCTGGTGTCCGAGGCTCTAATAATGGTGTGTTTAGAGAATAGGAAGAGGGTGAGAAGCAGTGCATGGTAATGATATAATGTCCCCATCCCCTTTGTCACTTGTTCCAGGCTTGCCTGAGGTCCACCTTGGCCCTTAGACATCATGTCAGACAGTGATCTGGGTGAGGATGAAGGCCTCCTCTCCCTGGCAGGCAAGAGGAAGCGCAGAGGGAACCTGCCCAAGGAGTCAGTAAAGATCCTCCGCGACTGGCTGTACTTGCACCGCTACAATGCCTACCCCTCTGAGCAGGAGAAGCTGAGCCTTTCTGGACAAACCAATCTGTCCGTGCTACAGGTAAGGAGGCGGGCAGCAGAAGACCTGGGTTGTAGTCCTATCCCAGCCCTATCACTGACTGACCGTGTGACCTTAGGCTGGTCACCTCCCTCTCTGGGCCTCAGTTTCTTTGGTCAGATGAGGACACCCAGTCCCCCTGCCACAAAGAAGGACAGTGACATGAGGTCATTGCAGCTAGATTTCAGATTTTTTTGAGAGTTCTGAAGAGGCAAGGAATTGTGTTAACCGTTTGGCTGCTAACGTATTTTTTCGGACATATGCCAAAACTGCGGCACTAATTGCGCGTGTATGGGAAAAAATGTAAAACACTTTTTATACAATAAACTCACTTGTATTGCTTTGCAACAACAAAAATTAAAAAATACCAATTGTTTACATAAATTTGTTTTAAATAAGAAGAGCGCGATAGCACTCCTTAGCAGTCAAACGGTTAATGTCTAGGTGTCTCGTTAACATTGGAGGCTGTGGGAAGGTGAGAATGCATTGAGTGTCTGGAGTTCGGCCCCAGCCCAGAGTGATGCTTGAATGTGACTTGGTGGCAGGGGACAGCTGGTGATCTGCAGTGTTGGAATCATGGTCAAAGAAAGGGCAAAAGTGAGATTCTGGGTACAAAACCCAGTTCTGCCACATAGAAGCTGTGGACCACATCTTGATTTCCCCATCTATTAAGTGGGGGTTCCAATCCTCTCCTGCCTGACTGAATTGTTGTGAGGAACAAATTCAGAACTAGATGTGAAAGTGCTTTGAGTACTTCATAAGATATTTATCAAAGTGCAAGACACTGCCTCAGTTGCCAACATGTAGGTGTTTTGTATAAGTGCTGAGGCTGGACACCCCAATCTGCCTTGCCTCCAATTTGGCTCTCACCTACCTGGGAGACACAGAGCAGGGCCTCAGCCTAGCAAAGGCCCACCTCCCTTTCCACTTCTGTCCTTTCCTAGACCACTTCTCCAATCCATGATATGGTTTCTCCCTCCTTCCCTTGCCCCACTGTGAACCTCCCAGGTCTTCCCAACTCTTGTCCCTCCTCCATGAAGTGTCATGGTGAGTATTCAGTCCTCAGAACTCCTGTCACCTGACTTACACTCGCTGGGCAGTGGTTGATTGGAGTCTGCCTACCAGAAAGGCTTTTCATGTTACAAACCCTGACTTGGATCCCATCTTCTCCACAAGAGGTAGCTTTGACCTGGGCCATGTCACTGTCTCCTCACTGAGCCTCCAGTTTCCTCTTCTGAAAAAGGGAGGTGATTGTAGCATTTTCGCAGTGTGTAAGGAGGAGGGATGGAGAAGAATTCAAGGCACACTGTAAGGTGTTTGGCAGAGTCAGTGCTTCTGCTCTCCTTTTTCTCCTCATCTCTCCTAGATCATAGGTCTTGGACTGACCCCAGGTGTCCAGCAGTGCCTAGTTCCTTACTGCCAAGCACTCCACTATGCCCATCTCTATGCTGGACAGAGTTGGGATCCCAGAGAGGAACCAGACTCATTCCTACCCGCAAGGAGTGTGTATTCTTGGATGCAGTAGCAGGAAAGACTTGGTCACTGATGTTTGCAAAAAGCAATCACTGCTGGGACAGAAAGCAGCAGAGCCAGGGCGGGGCTTCTGCCCTGGAGCCTGCGGGCCAGCATTACCTAGAGAGCCTCTTTGCTGGTCTTCCTGCCTCCAGCCTTGTTCCTTTTAAGTCTATTCTTTTAAACACTAAAGTGCAATTCTGATTGTGTCACACACTCCACAGACCCTATTGACTTCAGGTTAAAGTCCAAACTTAGGTACTCAGCAGCCTCATCTCTCAGTTCTTCCTGCCCCTGGAGCCCTTGAGCCCTCTGGACCTCCAGGCCTTCTCAGTTGGCTTCTTCCTGACCTTTCTGATCCTGGTTCATTCATTCCATTTCAGCATGTTCTTTGGAAAGCATCTGATTTTCCCGGCCTAGGTGTGAGGCCACTGCTGTGTATTCCCACTGCCTCATACCTGCACTGTCAAACCACTGGTCACACTATAATGAAATTGCTTTTTGTCAGGGACACTGTTTCTCAATTTAAAGAAAATATTTTTATTATCACATCACTTATGTACAAATTGAAAACTGGGTAAAAAACGTCTTGCTTTTGCTCTTATACATAACTATAAAATACACAGTTTTCCAAAGCAAATTACTGTAAAACCAGTGAGATTCCATCTAACTGCATTATTATAACTGGGCTGTGGTATGTGGTGTGACAGAGGCACGGTCGGGAGTTGAGCAAGTCTGGGTTGCCACAGGCCATGCTGCTCCTGCTCATAATCCCAACAGAAACACAAAGCCACAATGTTCTTGTGGAGAACTAGTGGGTCCCTAGGACAGCATATCCCCAGATCCCACTTAGAGAAATGTAGGTCTGGGCCAAGGGTTAGCTAGAGACTTCTGATGAAGGCGGAGGAGGAGTTCCAGTGGCCACCCAGCACTAGAGTCATGCCCAGAGTTCAAAAGCAGTGGGAACCACCTGGCACTCCTTGATGGAAACTATATTATGAATTCCCAGAGTACACCTCTGCTTGGAAGTCTTACGGGCACTTTAACATTCCTTGATAACTGATAACATCTCCAAGCTGGCTATTTCCCTTTAGAAGGGTTCCTCTTGAAGCTCTTTCTCAGCTTATGTAGTCGGTCACCAGTTCCTATACATACCCCTTAAATATTTCTGGAATAAGGCTTCTTTTCTATCTGGATCTACTACCCTTGTCTGATCATTTGTCACCCCTCTACTTAAAATTAAAACCCTTCAATGGCTTCTGCCAACCTATTGACAACATCACCTGTCCCTATCTGCAGAGCCACTTCATCCCTGGCACCCCTCTCCATATTTCTGCCACACTGATTGATACCCCAGACCACTTTGCTCCCATCTGACCAGGGAGACTCCCGACCCATGGAGGACCTCTGCCTTCCCATAGCACTAGGACTGGGTCAGCATTTGGATCCTTGACTGTAATTGCTTTTTACAACGCACTAAACTCTGGAGGCCTGATCTCATTTATCACTGTATCCCAGTGTTTAGCTCAGTACCACGTATCTGATAGGTGCTTCAGAAATAATTATTGAAGTGACAGAAAATGAAAATAAGTGTTAGAAATGTCAACAGGCAGGACCTCAGAAGTAAGGAAATGTGGTTCATCAATCCGGAAAAATGGGCTTAAGTTCCTGGAAGCATCTCTTTCCTGTATTTAATTTTTTGTTTTTAAGTGTCCTTTTTCTTTTTTTAATTGTTTAAAGTATTACATATGTCTCCTTTTTCCCTGATTGACCCCCTTCCACCTCCGAAGACAAGCCCCCACCCCCCAGTGTCCGTGTCCATTGCTTACACTAATATGCATGCATATAAGTCTTTTGGTTGATCTCTTACCCCCGTCTCCCCTGCCTTCTCTCTGAGGATGGACGGTCTGTTTAGTATATTTAATTTTTAAGACTTCATTATTAAAAAAAAAAAGACTTCATTATTTAAAACATTTGCAATACTGAATCCATAAAAAGAGAATATTCTAATGAACCCATGGTACCAATCACCTGGCTTCAACAAGCATCTGCATTTTGCCAAGGCCTGTTTCCTCTTTCACTGGGGACATCTCTTTTGATTGTCTCTTTTAACCGCCCAGGAGCTATCTCATTAGCAAGTCAATGAGTCACTTAACTAACTGGTTTGCTGGTACTTGCCCAGGGCTAGGCAGGTAGGATGGTGAGGCCAACTACAAAGGTCATTTGTGAAGGATTTTTCGGTGGAACCTGTGACCCCGCTCTGAGTCCTCTTTATTGCTGTGGTTTCTGACTGGTCAAAGGGGCTGTTTTGGGGAGGGAAGGTGAGTGTGGCAGGGAGGTTCTGGCTCCATTCCTTCACTCTAATATTGACTGGGCTTATGCTCTGCTCTAGGCCTAGTGCTCTGAGCTGGAAACTCCCTGCCCTCGGCTAGCCTCAGGGGAGGGAGGAGAGGAGGGAAGACATTATTTAAAAGACTAAGTATTTAATGCAATTAAATACCAATTCGGTGTCTGGAAGGCTTCTCTCAGGAAGCAGCATGTGAATGGAGTCTTGACAGACTTGAAGGAATAGGGAGGTAAGGGCAGCAGTCCCTTGGGAATGGGGAACCAGACGGGTAGGAAAGGAGCCTGCTGGAGACGCTGTAGTGGGCTGCTCTGTGGCAGGTGTGACCTGGCCCGACACTCAGCGACACCTTACCCTTTGAAGCTGCTCTCCTGACTCTGATGCCAAAGCTAGCTGCCTCCTGATTCTTCCTGCCAGCAACCTCGTCTCCCCACCTCAGGGCCTTTCATCTGTATGTATATCTTTTGAGCTTCTGTGTAAGCTTATTTTCGTAAATAAAGGGCTCGATCCGCAAGGACAAATTACACCAGTGGGTTAAACCATTGGTTCCTAAGCTGAGTGGCAGAACTCTGGGAAGCTTAAAAACACACATTTCTGACTTGCCCCCTTTCCCACCAGATCTATAAGGCAAGTGAGAAATAGCTATTTCTTTTATTTTTTCTTCTTTAGAGAGAGAGAAAAAAACATTGACTTTTGTTTCACTTATGCATTCATTGGTTGATTCTTGTACGTGCCCTCACCAGGGATAGAACCTGCAACCTTGGCATAGTGGGATGACGCTCTTAACCCACTGAGCTACTTGGCCAGGGCCAAAATAGCTATTTCTTAGAATTACTCTCAAGGTGGTTTTAACACAGCCAGCCTGCCCTTAAGAGCACTTGGATGTGGTGATCACAACACAAATGGACGTACCATGAGTTTGGGAAAGGTCTCTCCATGTCTTCACTTTCCTCTCCCCGCTTTTGCTTCTGTCTTTCACAGCTGAAAACACATTAAAATTGAAGCCATGTGTCGCCTTGTCAAATGCCCTGCTCTGATCCTCATGGCCTTCACCCACTTCCTGGCCCCTCCCCCTCCCATTTGTCACAGTGATTCCTCCCTTGTCCTTCATCTCAGCCACTGATAAAAATGAAAAAAAAAGACTGACAGGGCAATAGCTGTTCGGACAGGGCCCTGTTTTATGGTGGAGACAGGCTTTCAGGCACCCAGTCTGTTTTGCCTTATCAATCACAGAATTCACCTTGGCATTCTCCCTACTACCTCCCCAAGGACCTAGAGTTGGAGTGAGTCATGCTCTACAACTGGCATTGGTGGTGAACTCAGGCCTCCTGCATTTACCCAGCCCCCCTCAGCTGTGCATTTCTATCGGATGA
>NW_006291383.1:5253796-5260012 GCF_000327345.1 Myotis davidii | reverse complement strand
GGGGGGTGTATGTGTGTGCGCGAGCGCGCGCATTTCTGCTGTTTTCAGAATTATAAGCCAAAATGGGAGGTGCAGCTAGGGGCTAGATGCCCTCGCAGCTGTGAGAACACTCCCAGATTCCCTTCCCCAAGGCTGCTTTCTCAACAGAAATACTCATCCTTATCTCCCTTGACCCAGGTCACTGATCTCTTTCCCCTGCATACAGGGCTGAGGTGGAGGGGTGCAGTGCTCTCCCGTAGCACAGGTAACTAAGGAGACAGTTGTGGACAGAGGGATGGAAGCAGTTGAACCAGGAGAACAGGCCTTAGGCTGATAGTCTTCAGTCCTTTCACCTGCCTGGAACCAGGCTGTCTGAACTGGATCTGTTTGCACAGATGATCTTGAGCAAGTTCCTGAACCTCTGATCAGGGTCTGTTTCTTCAACAGTTCAAATAAAACGGAGATCCTCACAGAACCTGTTTCATAGGTTGTTGAAGATTAAATGAATAATTAGATGGGAAGTGTTCAGAGCAACACCTGACATGTTTTGGTTAAACAAGTGTTTGCTTTTTAGGATTATGATAATGATTATCCAGCTATCTGTCCCTCTGGCAAAACAGAGCAAAGCAGAGTAAGAATAGCAGTAGGGACCTTAAAGCCAGGAGACCTGGGTTTGAATCCTGGATTTATACTCTGGAGTCTATGTGACTTTGGGCAAGTTCTTTCTTCTCTTTGGGTTCCAGTTCCCCATTTGGTACTTTGGGGACACTGCTCACTACCCTTCCAGGCTTGTATGCAAATTAATAATGCAAGTGAGATGGCCGACATGATAACCTGGTGTCCAGAGTGCTTAGTTAGTTCCCTCACTTCATTGCACCCAGTTGTCCGCCTTATCCTTGGGGATCCCTTGCAGCTCTTGCCAGGATTCAGCTCAGCCAGTGTCTGAGAAGGACTTGGGAAAAATGGTAGGGGGTTTTGTGTGCTCAGTAGTACTGGTTGGACCATGGAGGTGCAAAGGGGTAAGTGAGAACCCCAGGGGCAGGGTCCTTCCAGGCTGCCCGGGAGAAGGGAGAGAAGGCCCACAAGAAGGTTTTGCCCTGCCCAGGAGCTTTCCCATCCTGACAGAACCAGGGGCCTAGTACTGTCCTAGGATCACCTGTGGAATGGATGCAGCTATAGTCTGCTAGGCAATGACCCATGCCAACTCCAGGCACCAGCTCCTGTCATAAGTGGCTAGCCTTTCAGCTGTGTAGACACGGAGTTCATAGGAAGATGGTACCCAAGAGCTTGCCAGGATATCAACCAAGAATGGTGATGGTCAGGGGTAGAATTGATACAGGAGCCCTGAAGAGAGCTGGGCCTTTGATCCATTCAGTGAACATTAGAGGAATGTTTGGAGCAACATCATGCATTGCTGCAGCCCATACAGTTCCCAGTATCCCAGCCACAGGAGATGAAGGGGGAGGGTTCTCATCTTTTCTTCCTCCTGGTGCATGCTCTGTGCGTATCTGGATAAACTGAGAAAGGAGACAGGATCAAGAGAAGGACCTAGAGTGTAATTCAGGTCAAGCCACTGTTTAAGCCTTTAGTCTTTTTTTTTTCTTTTTTTTTCCAGAGAGGAAGGGAGAGAGAGACAGAGATAGAAACATTGATGTATTGATCAGCTGCCTCCTGCATACCCCTTACTGGGGATCAAGCCCACAAACTGGGCATGTGCTCTGACCAGGAATCAGACCTGTGATCTTCTGGTGCATGAGTCGACACTCAAACACTGAGCAACACCAGCTGGGCCCTTTAGTATTTTACCATGGTGTTCTGTCCTAGTGGGATCAGCCCTGCCTGCTTTTGTCAGTCTCTTAAAATAAACCCTTTCCTGCCTCAGCACCTTGACATTTGCTGTTCCCTCTGACTAGAACATTCTTCCCTCAGTTTTCTATAAGGCTGGCTTTCTTTTTAACATATTTTTATTTCAGAGAGGAAGGGAGAGGGAGAGAGATAGAAATATCAATGATAAGAGAGAATCATTGATTGGTTGCCTCCTGCACACCCCCTACTGGGGATTGAGCCCGCAACCCAGGCATGTGCCCTTTAACGAATCGAACCCAGGACCCTTCAGTCTGCAAACCGACACTGTCCTCTGAGCCAAACCAGCTAGGGCAAGGCTGGCTTTCTTTTAGGTCTCAGCCTTCCCAGACCTCTTGTCTATGGTCGTCTCTCTTATCTTTATATGCTATGCTTTTATTCCTGTCTGTTTCCTCCCTGGCACTTATTGGTGTCTTCTTGTCATATTTGTTCATTGCCAGTCTCCACACCAGGTGGACTATAAGCACCACAGGGCCGAGTGCATGCCTGTTTAATTCACAAAGGGATCACCAGTACTAAGAACTAGGTCTGGCACATAATACGCACTCAAATAAGTATCTGAGTAAGCACGAAGCCTTGAAAGGGAGAGCAATAGGAAAGTGAAAAGTTCTAACCTGACTGTTTTGATGAATACAGTTGGGCTCTGAGGCCCTGTGACAGCCTGAGGGAGGTTTATAGAGGAGGGACTCCTACTCCTCCAGGTTCAGAGGCCCAGGCTTGGGGACCCATGGTTAGAGGTGGACACTCCTGCCTGACTTCTCCAGGCTGAGGTTTACGAATGTTCATCAATAAAGTAGGAATTGGTCAAAGTCATAGATAGACCTGATGTAATTATGAGAAAATTGTGTAGATGTTTAGTGCTCAGTAATTGGAAGCTATGGGAAAACTCTTCACAGCGAAAGCTCTCAGAAAGATGCCCAGATCTGTGGATATCTTCCTACCAGGCCACACCCACCATGCCCCGCACCCAATATCCACAGTTTCTAATGTTTCTTCTCTCCTGTTACCTCTGAGATAGCAAGAAAGTTATTAGGCTGCTTTTCCCCTTTGGTGACCCCTCCAGTGGAGGGCAAGAGGAAGAAGGACTTGGGGAAAATGGTAGGGGGAAGAAACTATTTTCTAGTCTAATCCATAACTTTTAAAATAATCCCCAGAGGAGCTGTTGTAGGATCTGTCTTGCCACATTTCCAGGCCATTAGGAGTAATTGAGAGAAAAGAGGATATGAGTGGTTGATCTTTTAGATTAGGGATCTAGGCAGTCGGAAACATAGGGATGGAGAATGTCCAGCCCGCAAACTGTAAGGCCTGTGAAATCATTTGGTCTGGCCCTGCCAAGGCATTAGGGGTGAGTTGATTAAATGTTTGACCAAATATAGCAGGCTAATTATTAAGTTGATAATTTTGTATGGCCCTCAAATGAAGTTATAAATCTGCAAATGGCCCTTGACAGAAAAAAAAAAGACAGTTCCCACCCATTGTTTTATTTTTTAAATATATATATTTTTTTATGTTGGAGAAGAAGGGAAAGGGAGAGAGAAATGGAAACATCAATGATGAGAGAGAATCATTGACCAGCTGCCTCCTGCACACCCCACACTAGGGATCAAGCCCACAACCTGGATGTTTCTCACTGAGAGTTGAACCATGACCTCCTGGTTCATTGACGCTCAACCACCAAGCTACGCTTGTTTTTTAAAATTCTCACCCGAGGATGTTTTTTTCCATCAGTTTTTTTAGAGAGAGTGGAAGGGAGGGAGGAAGAGGCAGAGAGAGAAACATCAATGTGAGAGAGACACACTGGTTGTCTCCCACACATGCTGGACACGGCCAAGGATTGAACCTGCAAACCCAGGTATGTGCCCTTGACCAGGAATTGAACCCACAACCCTTTGGTGCCTGGACCAGAGAGGTGTTTTGAATCCATTTCCTCTCCTCTAGCCCTATTGCTGATATCTTAGATCAGCTAAGGCTTAGAGGAGTAGCCATTCTCAGGTGGAAAGGAGGGCACTTCAGAAAAAAAAAAAGTGATGTGCAAAAGGCATCATGGAGCTATTTAAAGAAAAAAAAAAAAAAACAGCACAGGGCCTGATGAAGGGCTGATGAGAATTTCACATGCTAAAGAACACAAGGGCTGGAAATAGAGGCCATGGCAGGGAGGGTTTAACACCAGGTTTGGGTGTCTAGACTGGACCTTGTAGGCAGTTGGAAACATATGGCCGTTTTCTAGAATAGGAATAACAGTCATTGCATTTTATTTATTTATTTTTAATATTTTTTTAATCCTCACCCGAGGATATTTTTTTCCATTGATTTTTCAGAGAGAGTGGAAGAGAGAGGGAAAGACAGAAACATCGATGTGAGAGAAACACATTGATTGGTTGCCTCCTGTACGCACCCCGACCAGGGCCCAGGCTGGGGAGGAGCCTGCAGCCGAGATATATACCCTTGTCTGGAAGCGAATCTGACACCCTTTGGTCCGCAGGCTGATGCTCTATCCACTGAGCCAAACCTGCGAGGGCAACAGTCATTGCATTTTAGAAAAAGAAGTGACAACTAGTGAAGAGGCTGGGCGGGAGAGCCATGAAGCTGTTAAAAAGATGGCTTGGCTTTGCAGCGTAACTCTTCACAGTGAGAAACACTTGAACAGTGAGAAATTTCATGCCTCATGCATAGGTCCAAAGAGATTGATCTAAACAGTGAATTAGATGGGAATGGGGTCAACGTTAAATGGGAGCTTTCTGAGCAGCATGTATGAAAAAAGACTTAAGGATGTTGGTTGAATGCACATTCAGCTGGAGCCACTGATCCTAGTTTTGCCTGGAAACAGTCATTTTCTTCTTTCTGACATTCTTTGGTGTCTTTATAGAAATCTAGGAGTGAATTACCTTGGCACCAGGTCCTTTCATTTCCCATTTCCCAAATAGAACAAACATTTGTCATCTCATCACACCCCCCTGTAGCAAGTTGCTCTTTTGCTTAGAACCCTCCTACACTCCCCATCACCCTTAGAATAAAGAGCCAAATCCCCACCATCGAGGTAAGCTCTAGTGACCACTCTTAGCTTCAGCCCTTGGAGCTAAGCTGTTCCTTGTCTGAGTTCCTCAGAGGCACTCTGCTTCCACCTGTTACAGGGCCTTTTCAGATGTTGATCCCCCTAAATCAGTGGTTCTCAACCTTCCTAATGCCGTGACCCTTTAATACAGTTCCTCATGTTGTGGTGACCCCCAATTTCATTGTTACAAATTGAACATAATTAAAGCATAGCGATTAATCACAAAAACAGTATGTAATTATATATGTGTTTTCTGATGGTCTTAGGCGACCCCTGTGAAAGGGTCATTTGACTCCCAAAGGGGTCGCGACCCACAGGTTGAGAACCGCTGCCCTAAATCGAACGTTCCTCTCCCGTCCCACCTAAACTACTACTCATCCTTCAGATCTCAATTTAGGAGCCATTTCCTCAGAAAATACCACCCTGAATCCACAAAGACTAGATTGGGTCTCCAATAGCACACCATTATACCTTCCCTTGATTGGATAAATCATTGTTGCAATTTTATATTCATTTGTATGATTTCTTCTTTAACTCTCTTCCCAACATGAACCTTTCTGAGGACTGTGATTGTGTGTGTCATTTGCTGCTATATTATGGGGCCTGACAAAGGTGCTTCATAGCTGGTTTTAGTTGAGTGAACTGATCGTAGTCTCTCATACTCATTTCAGATATGTAACTGGTTCATCAACGCTCGGCGGCGGCTTCTCCCAGACATGCTTCGGAAGGATGGCCAAGACCCCAACCAATACACCATTTCCCGCCGAGGGGGCAAGGCCTCAGATGTGGCCCTCCCCCGTGGCAGCAGCCCCTCGGTGCTGGCTGTGTCTGTACCAGCCCCCACCAATGTGCTCTCCTTGTCTGTGTGCTCCATGCCACTCCACTCGGGCCAGGGGGAAAAGCCAGCAGCTCCCTTCCCACAAGGGGAGCTAGAACCCCCCAAACCCCTGGTGACCCCTGGCAACACTCTCACCCTGCTGACCAGGGCTGAAGCCGGAAGCCCCACCGGTGGACTCTTCAACACACCACCACCCACACCCCCAGAGCAGGACAAGGAGGACTTCAGCAGCTTCCAGCTACTGGTGGAGGTGGCACTACAGAGGGCTGCTGAGATGGAGCTTCAGAAGCAGCAGGACCTATCGCTGCCGTTACTGCACACTCCCATCCCCTTCGTCTCTGAAAACCCCAAGTAGGCATCTGCCCACAGGGGTGCTCGAGGCTCGAGCCAGCTGTCCTGGGTTTCTGTTTTGGTTCCCTTTCATACAGAGCGTTTTCTTTGGTTCACTGCCAAACATCAGGATCATCTCCTCTGCAGGAGCTTC
>NW_006291383.1:5239574-5253786 GCF_000327345.1 Myotis davidii | reverse complement strand
AGACACCAGCTGGTGTCACTGCACTGTGATGGGGACCTCCTCTGCTGACTGCCTTTCTCCAGGCCTCCTCAGGTGATGAGACCAAGAGAGCGGAGACAGGCATGGTGCTGCTACTTCTCCAGAGAACCCACAGGACACCTTTGTTCCAGCTGCTTTCCTGGGCTGCACACAGGAAACCTGCCGAGTTCAGACCTATGCTGGGTCCAGGTTGCCCCTGAGCTGGCTGCTCTGTTAAGCAGTGTGGACATTCCTAGTTCTTAATTGTGAACAAAAGAAAAGGGGAACCCAGCAGGTAGAACAGACTCCAGTTGAATATTCAGGTTTTTGTCAAACTTGGTGTTCATTTCTCCCTTTTTGCTGTAGTTAGCATTGATGGGGGCAGCGAGCCCAGGTGTGGGGAATAAGAATGCATTGTGTGACAGAGTCTGATGAACTGGGAATGATCCACCATTACAACAGGTGATTGTTTTACAAGGAAGGAGCATTTTTGTTTGGGGACCAGTTAAATCTCTGCAGAATTCCTAATGGTTATTTTATGTTGGTTTGGTTTACCCAAAAAAGGAGAGAAAGACTTTCACAGGCTGTGGCTTTTCTGGATCAGGAACCGAAGGAGGATAAAGCCAAAGCCAGCAAGAGGGTCCAACAGAGAATCTGACCAAACTTTCTAGGCACAGAGCAGAGAAGGATGATAAAACTGGAGAGGTGTTTTTTATATTTCTGTTTTTACTGTACTTTTTGGGGTGGGGTGGGGGGGAGGAAGCTAGACTGAGGCAGTAGGGTTTTATTTTTTTGTTTTTCTCTTTAATGTTTTTCTCTTCTTTATCCTTAAAAGTTTTGCCCTGCAGCCTTTGGAGTCCTTTAGGTAAAGTTGGATTAGTGGCCAGAATGTCAAAAGCTCCATCTACTGGCAGCTTTTCCCACGGTGGTGGCAGGAAACTACTCCTGGAAGAAGCAGGGAATAGTTTCCTTGCCACCAGCTGCCTGAGGAACTGTCTTCAGAGGAGGCTGGGGCTGGAAATTATGAAGCCTGTTCACCCTGAGTCTTTTTGTGTTGCACCTTTCTTTAAATTGGAGTTGCAGAGGCTCCTGCCCTGAACTTCACACTTCACAGTGAAACAGATCACAGTTGGTCTTGTTCTCCTCCCTCCTCCCCGTTTTTATTTTGTTGTTTCTTTGCTGACAGTGCTCAATAGCAGCATACCCCATCTTTATATATCCTAAGAAACACTAAATCCTAGGTTATTAGCCAAAATATTTTTGTTCTGAATAATATTGTTACTGGGCCAAAAGACAGGTCAGGAGCCACAGCCTGTAGCTTCCTGAAGTTTCCAGGTCAGGCACAAGGGGAAGACTTACTTGGTGTTGGCTGACTTGGTTAGGTCTGGCCAGGAGAAAAGGCAGAAACAGGTATTCTGTCCTTTCTGGGCTGATCTCTGAAGACTTCAGGAAGGCATCCTCATTTCTGAGTGGTTTAGCCCACCTCTTGGTGTGAGAGTGGGGATTAGTATTTACAGAGAGGGAGCTTTGCTCTGAGTGGTCAAGTTTCCTAAGCTCTCTTTTGCGTGCTCCCTCGTCCTGTGCCCTTTTTCCATGCCCTGGGTGGGTGGGAAGGGGATCAGGGATCCTCACCCTCCTCCAGCCCAGCTGGGGAAAAATGAACATGAACATGGCAGCTTCAAGATTAGTAGAGGCTGCTGTTTGCCCAGCCTCTTCTACCCCACCCATGTCTGTGAGCCTGGGTCTGGTGTGACTGTTGTAAGATGCTTGTAGCAGGGGACTTTGGAAGTGTGTTGGGCTGGGGTGGGACTTTTCCTTCCAACAGTGCACTGAGCAATGGAGGTGGTGAGGGTGTGGGAGCCATGCTGCTGAATTCTGGTTGGCATTCCCCTCTCCCCTTTGTGCAAGATAGGGAGGCTGGGGGTGGGGCAGCCTCTGCTTGGTTTAGTTGTGAGATAAACCTGGAGGAGAAGCACAGTTATCCCATTGAAATAATTTGAGCAGAAAACTACTGTAAATAAGTTTTGTTTTTGTCTTTTGTCAAATAAAACTGTTTTTGGTTTTGTTTTGTTTTTTGTTTTTCAAGTAGGAACAGATTGATCCACTGTGACCCAGGGCCCAGCCTGGAGATGGGGCAGTTGCCGAGTTCTTACTCTGCATTACCTTTTACCAGCTCTAGTGAACCACCTGTAAGTGTACATTCTGTAGCCTGATTTCCTTGGCCTCAACCCTGTTCCATATCCCATTCATCACGGTGTGCAGGGGCACATGCATCCCAATCTGGACCAGTTTTCCCTGGGATCAACAATGAGCTTTGGATTTTGCTAAGTGGCGAGGAGACTCAGGAACCTGGGAACTTTTTCCTCTCCCTCTCCCAATGAGGAAAGAGCATGATTACAGTATGAGGCTAGCACAAAAGCAGAGACGAGATGGATGTTGTAGTCATATCTGAAACCAGTACCACCTCTGGACTTCCCAATTACATAAGCTAGTAAATTCCATTTTTAAAATAAGCTAGCTGGGGGTTGCATTTCTGTCATAATGAGTATACATTATAATTACAGCCCAAACAGTACAAAATCTACAAGAGTAGTAAACAGTCTTGCTATATGCCTGGGTCTGTACTCTGTTCATTCTCTCTTAATTTCTGTATGCGCACACAAGAAGTGAGATGCCCTTCTCAAAGGTAAAGAAATGGGATTTTTATTTGCCCACCTATTGGTGTGAGATTAGTATTTACAGAGAGGGAGCAAAGGATATGAATTCAAATCTGTCTTGTTTGAAGTCACCTTGAGTTCTACCCAGACCTTATTTGAACCAGTAATGGGCAACTCCCAGCCTACTGGCATCCAGCTATCTAACATAATTTGGGCTAAGCCCTAGAAACTTGTTCTACTGAACCAAATTGGCTTCTTTCTGATTTCTCCCTAGTATACCTGGATGAAGGATATCAAATCTCCCACAGGTCATGCTCCTTTAGGAATTCGGAGACAACTTCACTGCTCAAGTTCTGGAGATTAAAGAGCCCCAATTTAGCCATTCATTCACCCAAGGTCCTGGTTTCACCACTTCCCTCTGTCAAAATCCCTCCAATTGGACACTCAGTCCCGGGGCTTGGCAGAATAGGAACATGCTAGAAGTGCTCTTCAGAGTAAGTTTCATACTCATTTTACATCTGGGAAACAATATTCCCATAAAAGGGGAAGTAACTGAGTGGTTCAACTGCCTCAGGAGAGATGGCTTACAAATTCAAAGAATGAAACCAAAGTGTCTTCTATACTGAGCTTCAAATTGATGAGCTCTGGGTGAAGAGGCACTTAGGTAATGAAAGTTGGCAGGGATAATGTGGCTAGGGCCTCTCCCCTCAAGCTAGAAATGTTACATAAGAACACCTACCTTTCCTGTAATAGTCTCATTGAAGAAAATCTTCTAAATGCATTTCTACTCTCTGGTCTTGACCCCCTCTTTATGCCCCTACTCTCAACAAAGGGGCCGCTGTGATGCTTCAAGTCCTTGGGTATCAATGTAAATGTAGACCCTGTATACAGCAGTATAAAAAGGGGGGTAGTTACGGGCAATGGGAGAGTTCCTTCAGATTAATGGTAAAGGAAGGCCTCTTCCTCCCCACTGTTCTTGAAAGTGGTAATTGCTCCATGGAATTCACTGGGAAACTTCCCCAATTCAGCCTCATGAATAGGAATATCTAGGGTAGGAATCAGAACTCTGGATTTAAAACGTATTCTAGTTTGGAAGCTGATAATGTGAAGTCTCCCAGAAGAGAGGGCCCACATTTGCCTGGGGGCGGCTGTAACCTAACTATGCTGGAGCTATAGAGGAAAAGGTCTGAAACTCCGAGGGGATGTGGAAATAGTTGAGTCACTGCTCTCAATGTTACTGGTTTCCAAAGCACTTCTCTGATCTAAGCCTGGGTTCAAATTCTGGCTCTATGTCACTTCACTAGCTGTTGTGGCCATAGGCAAGACAGTTTACTATCCCAAATTTCAGTTTCCTTATCAATAAAATGGGAATATTCACCTCCTAGGAGGATGAAATAAGATTGTTATTATCTGGCCTCTCAGCCTTGTGCTGAGAGAAAAACAAAACAGTTAAAATAACTTGCCGCATACCACACAGCTTTTAGGTGCCAGAACTGGTGCTAATTACCCAGAGTTCTCCAGTCTCAATATGTATCAAGATCATCAAGAGAGGTTACAAAGCTGCAAAATTCTCAGACCTCACCCCCAGAGAGCCCAGGAATTTGCACTACTCACTGATGCCACAGGAGAGTTTCATGCTATTGCTCCAGAGTCCCAATCATTTATAAGCAGGACACTGGCTTATCCCCAGAAAACTGCTGGGTTGGGAACACAGCACCTTATCTTTCAAAAGTAAAGAGGTGAGAGGAAGAGGGTACTATGAAGTAGTAGTCTCTTCAAACCATTTGACTTCCCCTTAATCCCCTCAGGAGTCTATGGTGGCCTGAAAGTTAAGTACTGCCTCTGAGACTATTATTTTAATTTTATATAAGCATCCTAGCCGGTTTGCTCAATGGGTAGAGCATTGGCCTGTGAACTGAAGGGTCCCAGGTTCGATTCCAGTCAAGGGCATGTACCTTGGTTGTGGGCTCAATCCAAAGTTGGGGGCGTGCAGGAGGCAGCTGATTGATGTTTCTCTCTCGTTGATGTTTCTAACTCTCCATCCCTCTCCCTCTCTGTAAAAATCAATAGTTTTTAAAAATTACATAAGCAACCCACATTCACTATAGAAAAATGTTAAAAAGAAAAAAAAATGTTAAAAAGAAACCAAAGGAGAGGAGTTCAGTGCAGTGGTTAAGAGCCTGGCCAGCTTTTTTTTTTTTTAAGAAACACAATTCATAAATAAGGAGAGGCAGATATTCATATTATATACAGCTGTATAAAAGGGAATGATGCCAAAAATAGCTCCATAATAATCATTCCTCCTTAGGTATCACTGCCATTAGCCCCATTTTATGAAATACAGTAAACCTGTAGAAACATAAGGCTGAGAAATATAGAGAAATTAAAAAATGATATTAGCAAAGGAAACTAAAGCCTGCTTATTTCATTTTTGTTAGGAACAACAACATGTAACTTAAATATTTGCACTAGCTTCACTCAGAAAATCTACCACTCCATATAAGACACTCTAGAAAAGCATGGTGCCTTACCCATAAGTTGCTTTTGATTGACAGTTTAGTGAAATTATCACTACTAAAATATATCACTCAAAAGTATATTTCTTGTTGACAATGTGTCAACAATACAATTACCAAAGAAAGTAGTAGTATATTATTTTTAAGTTTTTGTAATTGAAAACAAAATTCAATAGCAAATCAGATGCCATATTATTATATACTAGAAGCCTGGTGCATGAAATCATGCACGGGGGAGGGGGAAATCCCTCAGCCTAGCCTGTACCCCTCCAATCTGGGACATTCCTCTCACAATGTGGGACCGCCAGCTCCTAACCGCCCACCTGCCTGCCTGCCTGGTCACCCCTTAACTGCCCCCCTGCCGGCCTGGCTGCCCCTTAACTGCTCCCCTATTGGCCTGATTGCCCCTAACCACCTCTGCCTTGCCCCCCGCCACTGTGGCTTTGTCCAGAAGGATTTCTGGAAGATGTCCTGTCTAATTAGCATATTACTTTTATTAGTATAGAGGCCCAGCTCATGAAATTTGTGCACTTAGGGGGGAGTCGCTCAGCCCGGCCTGTGCCCTCTCACAGTCCAGGAGCCCTCAGGGGATGTCCAACTGATGGCTTAGGGCCCATGGGAGAGTGGGCCTAAGCCAGCCGTGGGCAAACTATGGCCCACGGGCCAGATCCGACCCATCTGAAATGAATAAAACTAAAAAAACAAAAAAAAAGACCGTACCCTTTTATGTAATGATGTTTACTTTGAATTTATATTAGTTCACACAAACACTCCATCCATGCTTTTGTTCCGGCCCTCCGGTCCAGTTTAAGAATCCATTGTGGCCCTCGAGTCAAAAAGTTTGCCCACCCCTGGCCTAAGCCATCAGTTGGACATATTTAGCACTGCAGTGGAGGCGAGCTTCTGGCTGAGCAGTGCTCACCCTGTGGGGAGCACACTGACCACCGGGGGGAAGCTCCTGTGTTGAGCTTCTGCCCCCTGGTGGTCAGTCCACATCATAGTAACCGGTCATTCTGTCATTTGGTTGATTTGCATATTAGCCTTTTATTATATAAGATTTCAAAAAACGTAAGAAAGCCATAACATTTGTTACTTGGTAGAATACAGGCTTTTTTTCTTCTTTCCTTAAGGATAAATACCAGTGTAGATAAATTCATTTGAAGGTAATACTAGTATCTTTTCTTCTTCTTACATTTTCGGAACTTTTGGCCATATTCACTTTCTCTAATGTTTTCTGTGCTTCTATCACTAGTTTGTTTTTGCCTCTTTCATTTATTAATTTGGTAAAGGACAGGGTCATGTGGTTGTTGATGAGTCCATTCATAAGGGCTGGGTCCAGCCTCTAGATTTGGAACATGGTTTAGTGAAGGAGGCATAGCTGTGTTCTTAGGAAGTAATGCTGTCATCTCACAGTAAGGAAGCTGCAGTGCTGGATTACATGCATTACACTGCATCTTCTGAAAGAAAAAATATTCTTGAGGTAAAGCTGCATTATTAGTTGGAAAGAACTGCACGGGAAAGAAAGAACTGCCATGGCTTCTTCATTTCTGTAGCTGTGTGAATTGATCTTAACACAGCTCTCAAAACTCTGGTTAGCTGGTTCAGAAGAGAATTCCTAAATCAATACTGCACATTAATTGGTCTTTCATATAAACGAATTCCATTCAGCAAAGCTATGGCATAAGACACCGATTCTGGGTGTTTAAAGCAGCCAAATCCAAAAGACTTTGGTTTTCCTTCTCTATCTTTTCATATAGTCACTCTGGTTAATGGCCCAGCCTATAAAAAACTGAAGGAACAGCTCATAAAGGATCTCTTCCCACACTCGGGCCTCTAAATTCCCCACAAACACCCTCCTGTCAGCCTCCTCCTGAGCAGGGAACATCCCCCCGGTCGTGGCAGAGGACTAAGGAGGAGATGCCAACACACCGCCCTCTTTCCTGGCCAGCTTTTGAAGGAAAACAAATGTATGTACAACATTTAGCAAAGCTAACACCTACTAAGGACTCAAAGTGCTAGTAAAATATTTATAGTAGGCAAAAAGAAAAGAGAACCAAGAGACAAATTCAGACCTCTACCTCTCAACAGATGCTCTTTCCATGGTTCATGGTTTTCCCTTCAGAACTGATTTCTGTGATTCCATCTATGATGTCTGGGGCCGCAACCTTTACCTCTTAGAGCACACCTTCCTCTCCAAACCCTACTACAAGCAGCTGGCAATAGTATAGAGGCATTCAGCTGGGAAGACACAGAGGACACCTCATTTTATTGCGCTTTGCTTTATTGAGCTTCACAGGTGCCACTTTTCTTACAAATTGAAGGCAAGACCCTCCACTAGCAAAAAGATTACAACTCACTTTATTGTGAGTTATGGTGCTCTGGAACAAGATCTCAGGGATATGGCTATACTCACTCCAAGGCTGAGATCATATGAGTGGTGCTAAGAAGCCCCAATCTGACAAAGGCAAATTTTTCCTAATTTCAAATGTCTCTCTCACTTCCAAATCTGACTTCATCAAGTTCTTTTCCATATTAGACCACCCAGTATGTTTATTTTATTTTTTTTAATATATTTTATTGATTTTCCACAGAGAGGAAGGGAGAGAGATAGAGAGTCAGAAACATCGATGAGAGAGAAACATCGATCAGCCGCCTCCTGCACATCCCCCACCGAGAATGTGCCCGCAACCCAGGTACATGCCCTTGACCGGAATGGAACCTGGGACCTTTCAGTCCGCAGGCCGACGCTCTATTCACTGAGCCAAACCGGTTTTGGCCAGTATGTTTATTTTTTAACCAGATGGATGCACTGGGATTCAGCCAGATTCCCTACTTCCTAAGAGAAGGAAAACCGTGGGTGAAAGCAAAAAGGAAACAAGGCACAGTCCCACAGATAACCTACTAGGCAAGGGCTCTCCACCATAGCTCCTCCACTTGGATTTTTCTGCTCCTAGAAAGTTAAGAGGAAAACACAGATCATATTTTGGTTGCCTGCTGAATCTCAAACTTGCTGTATGACCTTGGGCAGGAGTGTAGAATCTGAGGAACCTTAAAAATATGACTTTCTGTTACACCCTCCTCCCATGAAAACACAAATTTAATGAATTTCAGAGTTAAGGTCAGAGCTTCACATAATGACAAAGAATTAATTCTTTTGGGGGGTTGGGAGATAAAATGATCTCTGTAGATGATATGATCATAGACGTACAAAACCCTAAAGAACACACACACCTGTTAAACTAATAAATGAATTCAGCAAAGTTGCAGGATACAAACTCAGTTAAACAATAACAGTGAACAGTACAAAATGGAAATTAAGACAATAATTTTATTTAAAATAGCATTAGCCCGGCCAGTTTGGCTCAGTGGATTGAACATTGTCCCATACATCAAGGGGTCACCAGTACGACTCCCAGCCAGGACACATGCCCATGTTGCGGGCTCGATCACCAGTAGGGGGCATGCAGGAGACAGCTGATAGATGTTTCTATCTCTCCCTCTTCCTGTCTCTCAAAAAAATCAATAAAAACATTAAAATAAATAAATACATACATACATACATACATAAATAAATAAATAGTTCTAGCTGGTTTTTCTCAGTGTCTAAGAGTGTTGGCCCACAGACTAAAGGGTCACGAGTTCTATTCTGGTCAACGGCATGTACCTCAGTTTCAGGCTCCATCCCCCGTCCAGGGTCAGGCCAAGGTAGGTGTGGGAAGCAATCAATTAATGTGTCTCTTTCACTTCAATGCTTCTCTCTCTGTATCTCCCCTTCTCTTCCACTCTCTCTAAAAATCAGTGGAAAAAATATCCTTGGGTGAAGAGTAACAACAAAATAAAATAGCATCAAAAAGAAAAAAATACTTAAGAATAAAAATCAAGGAGGTGAAAGTTATATATACTGAAAACTACAAAACATCACTGAACAAAACTGAAGAAGATACAAATAAATGGAAAAACATCTTGCTTTCACATACTGGAAGACTTGATATTGCTAAGATGTCAATACTACCCAAAGCAATCTATGGTTCATTTCAATCTGTATCAAAATCCCAGTGACTTTTTTTTTTTACAGAAATAGAAAAACTCATCCTAAAATTCATATGAAATCTTAAGTAACCCCCAATAACCAAAACATTTTGGAAAAGAAGAATAATGTCACAGGACTCACACTTTCTGATTTCAAAACATACTACAAAGCTATGTTAATCAAAACCTTGTCGTACTGGCAAAAAGACAAATACACCAGTGGAACAGAATAGACAGCCCTGAAATGAACCCTCACACATATTAGTATGGTCAAATTCAAACAGCACATAAATCATCTGACCAGCCTAACACTGGTTCTGCTCCCTTAAAGCAGATCCATGATTAATGCAATCCTTGAGTTAGTTTACAAAGAGCACTGCACACATGCCACCTCTATCCTCAACCTGCACCCAGAACCAAAGGATGGGGACATGACAGGAACTTGAACACTGGAACCCTTACCATAAGCGGCAAAGTTCCAAGGTTCTAATTAATTAGAACTTGCTCCTAATCCCTTAAAAACCTGCCCTGAACCCTGGATCTGAGAGACTGATTTGAGCCTTGTCTGGCTGCCTAACAAATTTCCTTCTTTTTGTGAAAAACCTGTTGCCTCAGATTTTGGCTTCTCTGGGTGCCACAGGCAAGGGACCCACTGACTTTGTTCAGTATCAAAATGATTTTCAACAAGGGTGTCAAAACCACTTAATGGGGAAAGGAAAGTCTTTTTAACAAATGGTGGTGGGAAAACTGGATATCCACCTAGAAAAGAATGAAATTGGACCCTGACCTAACACCTTATTAAAAAATTAATTCTGGCCCTAACCAGTTTGGCTCAGTGGATAGAGTGTTGGCCTACGGACTCAAGGGTCCCAGGTTCGATTCTGGTCTAGGGCATGTACCTTGGTTGCGGGCACATCCCCCGTGGGGAATGTGCAGGAGGCAGCTGGTCGATGTTTCTCCCTCATCGATGTTTCTGACTCTCTATCCCTCTCCCTTCCTCTCTGTAAAAAAATCAATAAAATATATTTTTAAAAAAATTAATTCTGAAAGGGATTAGTTGTCTAAGAAGCACAAATTGCTAGTTATAAAAATAGTCAAGGGGATGTAAAGTACAGCATAGGGAATATAGTCAATAATATTGCAATAACTATGTATGGTGCCAGATGGGCACTAGATTTATCAGGATGATCACTTCATAAAGAATATAAGTATCTAGGCATTATGTTGTACATTTGAAATGAATATAATATTGTAAGTCAACAATAACTGAAAATAAATTTTTAAAATTAACTCAAAATGGATCAAAGACCTAAACATAAGAGCTAAAACTAAAACTCTGAGAAAAATATAGGCGAAAAGCTTGATGACACTGGATATAGCAATGATTTCTTGTACATGACACCAAAGGCACAGGCAACAACAAATTATGCAAACTGGACTTCATCAAAATTAAAAGCTTTGTTATATAAAAAGACAATATCAACAGAGTAAAAAGGCAACCCACAGAACGCGAGAAAGTATTTGCCAATTACATACATGATAAGATATTAAATACCCAGAATACATACAGAACTCCTAAAACTCAGCAGCAAAAAACCAAATGACCAGACTCAAAAGTGGGCAAAAGTCTGGAACAAATATTTCTCCAAAGATATACAAACAGGCAACAAGCACATGAAAAGATGCTCAACATCACTAATCAGTAAGGAAATAAAAATTTAAAGCACAATGAGATACCACTTCACAGCACTTGCTTTAAAAATAGAGAAAACAAGTGTTGGCAAGAATGTGGAGAAACTGGAACTCTTGTGCACTGTTGGTAGTAATTTAAATGGTGCAACGGCTATAGAAAACAGTATGGAGCCCTAGCCGTTTTGGCTCAGTGGTTAGAGTATCTGCCTGCAGACTGCATGGTCGTGGGTTTGATTCTGGTCAAGGGCACATACCCGGATGCACGCTCGGTTCCCACCCCTGTTGGGGCACTTGTGAGAGGCAACAAATTGATGTGTCTCTCTCACATCGATGTTTTTCTCTCTTTGTCTCTCCTCCTCCCTTCCATTCTCTAATAAAATAAAATAAAAATCACTGGAAAAATTTCCTCAGGTACAAACAGTATGAAGGTTACTCAAAAGCTTCAAAATAGAACTGTCATGTAATCCAGCAATTCAACTCTGGTTATACACCAAAAGAACTGAAAGCATGGACATGATGGATATTTGTACACCAATGTACATAGACAAATTATTCACAATAGCAAAAAGGGGGAAGTAGCCCAAGTGTCCCTCAGTAGGTAAGCAAAATGTGGTATATACATTCAATGGATATTTAACAAAATTTAACAAAGTTATTATTCAGCCTTAAAAAGGAAATTCTGGCCTAGCCAGCGTGGCTCAATGGTTGAGCGTTGACCTATGAACCAGGAGGTTAGGTTCGATTCCCAGTCAGGGTATGCCTGGGTTGTGGGCTCAGTCCCCAGTGGGGGGCATGCAGGAGGCAGCCTATCGATGATTCTCTCTCATCATTGATGTTTCTACCTCCCACTCTCCCTTCTTCTCTAAAATCAATAAAAATATATTAAAAAAAAAGAAATTCTGACACATGCTACATGTATGAACCTTGAAGATGTTATGCTACAAAATAAGCCAATCAGAAAAGAACAAATACTATGTGATTCCACTCTTATAAGGTACTTAGTCAAATTCAGAGACAGAAAGTAGAATGGTAATTGCCAAGGTTTGGGGGATGGGAAAAATGGGGAGTTAACAGTTTAGAGGGTATGGAGTTTCACTTTTGCAAGATGAAAGGTTCTGAAAGCGGATGGTGGGTATGGCTGCAAAACAAAGTGAATAGACTTCACTGTGCCACAACTATATATTGAAAAGTGGTAAATTTTGTTATGTATATTTTACAGCAACTTAAACAATTTTTAAGTTAAAAAAATTAATTCCATTTTATTCCAGTTTTCTCCATCTTCAGTGCCCCACTAAATCTCACCTGAATAACTTTCACAGTCGTTAGTCTCACTCTGATCCAGTCCTCCAAACAGGAGCCAGAGTGATCTTGCTTAAGATGCAAACCAGGAAAGTGAAGTCCTTTCAGTGGCTTCCTCCTCCCTTTTGGGATAAAAACAAATTCCTCAACATGACCCTCCCTTTTCTTCCTCATTTGTGGCTTTACTCCTTACCATTAACTCTCATGGTTTTATCTTCTAAAATGTTCTCTCCTCTTCCCCCATCTTCCCCTTCATAACTCCTACTCTTCCTTCCGAGCTGTCTTCCTTAATTCCCATTACAAAATAAACCTATATCATCAAACCCAGCAGACTGAAAACTTACCTTCTTTGTATCTGACCATGGGCTAGCCTTCCAATACTCTCTGAGAGGGGTCAGTTTGCCTCTGGTGCTGCAGACCACCCGGGAGCCTGTAAAAGAAGTTTTATACCGATGGTGCACTTTCTAACCGGATTGAGCTTGTTAGGCCTCACCATAGTTTGCATATGGGAGGGAAAGGGGTTCAGAAAAGAGGGCCAAAAAGAACAAGATCCGTGGGAAAGTTGGGGTAAAGGTGCACACCCAGGTCAGGTCCAGACAGAGTAATGTCTAATAGCGCCTCTGGGGTCCAGCCCCAGGCAACCTCCACAGGATCTTGGGGTTAGACTGCGTGGGAAACACCAGCTGCGGAATTCTGGAAAAGCTCTGCAGGAGACTCTGTTGCTCACCTAAGGTGGAGAACTGCAGTGAATGTTAACAGGTACGCAAAGGCTGTTTTGACCTTATTGTTACGCTTTTTTTAAAAAAATATTTTTTTTAAAAAATATATTTTATTGATTTTTTTACAGAGAGGAAGAGAGAGATAGTTAGAAACATTAACGAGAAGAAACATCGATCGGCTGCCTCCTGCACACCCCCACTGGGGATGTGCCCGCAACCCAGGTACATGCCCTTGACCGGGATCGAACCTGGGACCTTTCAGTCCGCAGGCCAACGCTCCATCCACTGAACCAAACCGGTGACGTTAGGGCCTTATTGTTATTCTTTAAAACTTAAAGCTTAGGGTTAAAAATACAAATTTTAAAGTCAGACAAACCCGGGTACTAGTTGAACGATTCTGGGCAGCCTGCTTTGCCGCCGTGAGTTCCCTGCACACAGCGGTGTGCCTCGGTCTCGCCTGACTGGGTAGCAGGGCGCTAAACGCGGGGTACAGGCCCGCCCCCCGAATTTCTGAGGAGGTTCGAGAATTTACATCTCTTACCCACTTTCCAGGCCATGTGGCCGCTGCCGGTCCAGAAACACGTTTTGTGGACCACTGACCTGGCACATATTGAGGACACGGCAGATATTCTGATACCTCAACAAGTACTTTTCCACTTCAACCCCGTGAGGCGTCCTCAGCTGGTTCTAACTTGCTCCGCAGCCTTAGAGAATCATTTCTCCTCTTTGGGACTCGGGCTCACTTGCCAAAAGAGGGTGCTGGGCAAGGTGAGACACTAAGTTATTACCGACAAGAGTTAGCAACCTGAACAAGGTGCTACGAACATACAGAGTTAAGGAGAAAACGAGCAGGGGCTAAGTAATGAGAGGCAGCGTGAGGCTCCCGGGGAGCCACGTCTGGGCTAGAAAGAACGCCTCGGGAAAGGCAGGGTCGTGTTCTACCCCGCTGCTCGAATGGACTAGCTGCGGCGAACGGGGCGACGCTCCAGTCCAACCTCAGCTTTCCCTGCAAACGCCATTCTCCAGTCTCCACAGCGCCGCCTCGCGCTCGTGTCGCGCCCCTTCCAAGATTGTCCCTTCCGTCACTTCCGTCATGCGTAGAGCTTGCCGTCACTTCCGTCATGCGTAGATCGCTTGCGCTGAGACCACGGGTACTTTTTTTCACTCGGACGGCTGCGCGGCCGCCGATTGGCTACGTAGGCACGTCGCCGGGAGGACGCACGGCGTTGCTCCTCCCTCCGCGGCACCTGGTCTCGGCCGAGCGAGCTGAGCCGACTGCTTGGCCAAGAACAGGCAGCTGCAA
>NW_006291383.1:5237540-5239133 GCF_000327345.1 Myotis davidii | reverse complement strand
CTGAGCTGAGCCAGGGGCTCCCCGCGGAATAGCCTGACGGTCACTCGAGAAGCCGCGTGGAGGGGGCAGCGGAGGTGTCCTCGCGGGCAGGGCGTGTGCCTGGCGAGATGGAGCTGAATTCGATTTGACCTCCGCCTTTCACCCCTAGTAGGACCTTAAGGGACTTACCGTCTCCGAATTAACTACTTCACGTAGTCGTTAGCGCGAAAAGTAGCGGGACAGACATCCACTGGGTGCTCTGTCAGGGGCTCGCCATGTGTTCGCAGAAGAGCTCCGAGCTGGGGTACAATCAGTGAGAGGGGCGTGAACGAGGTAGCACATAGTGAGGCTCCCCAAAGAGGAGTTGCCGCTGCTTGGAAAACCGAATACCTAAGTGTGAGAGTTGTGGGGAGACCGAGACCGCCTTGCAGGGGAGGGAGGAGGAGAGAGAGAAA
This sequence comes from Myotis davidii, assembly GCF_000327345.1. Taxonomy (NCBI): domain Eukaryota; kingdom Metazoa; phylum Chordata; class Mammalia; order Chiroptera; family Vespertilionidae; genus Myotis; species Myotis davidii. The sequence goes on along the minus strand of NW_006291383.1, from coordinate 5,238,699 downwards.
GAGAATGAGAAAACATGTATGTGAGGAATGGCTGGGGCTTCCGGACTTCCTTCTCCTTACTGGTCACACACATTCAGATCCAAGTTCGGGCACTCCTCACCCATGATCTGGAAGGGACCGTTACAAACAGCTTGATTCCCGCTGACTTGAAGACACTGTTATATCTGGGGAGTGGGGGGTGACTGGTGGTTTAGTTTTTCCTTCCTGGAGTTCCGGTAAGAAGGGATGGGAGGCACTTCCTGGAGGTGCCCCAGCTCTGCCAGCTTCTGTGAAACCTCTCTGATCTGCTGTGTCATTTCTCTCTCCTTCCGTAAGGACTGGTTCTGCAATCTAGGGCAGGTCGGAAACCCGAGTCTTCCCTGTCCTTGTAGGTAAAACAGGTCTGCTGGCACCTGCCTCCAACACTTTCCTTTCTATCCTCTGTGACCTATTCAGAACCCGGTGTGCGGGAAGATAGTGCTGCCTAGGGTGACTGTCAGCCCTACTTCCGGGGTTGGTGTGTCTAGGTCTCCTCAGATGAGATAAGCGTTATCAGTGCCCAGGATCACAGTTACTAGCACAGCCATTTCATCTTTGCAGCTTCTCAAAAAAGGTCAATGGATTTTTCTAAAATTTTTATTTAGAGCACAACCCTTAGAAGTCATCACTCAAGGCAAGCATTGTTTTGTGTGTGTGTGTGGCGGTGTGTGTGTGTGTGTGTGTGTGTGTTTACCACCGTTTAGTACAAGAAGAGGTGGAGATGCGAGAGCCTAATACTCTTGCTTTTGGGGGACAGTTCCCCGGAAGATAGGTTGGTAGGAAGCTTTTCTGTTCGTCACCTATTACAGGAGGTTCTGTGGCACCCACTCCAGATAATGCATGCAATTTCTCTTTTTTCTACAGGATGAGTTTTTAGATGTGATCTACTGGTTCCGACAGATTATCGCTGTGGTTCTAGGTGTCATTTGGGGAGTGTTACCATTGCGAGGTTTCTTGGGAATAGCAGGGTAAGTCTTGGGTATCTTGCAGTTTCATGATAGCATTTCTTTTTCAAATAGAGACTTTATTTTCATTTTATGGAAAAGGCTATTACTACATTGGAGGGTTTTTTTAAATTATTTTTTTAAATGACTCTGTGTGTGTGTGTAATGATTAAAGCAAAAAGTTGGCCAGGATGGCA
>NW_006291383.1:5222419-5237509 GCF_000327345.1 Myotis davidii | reverse complement strand
ATTCCTGGGTCTGGTTAGCACTCCTCAGTTCATCAAGCCCAGGAGCATCTTAGGTCAGGTATGTTACCTTCCTAAAGGCTGGGCTAGTCCATTCATTCATGGGTCCAAAGTGAGCTCATGCAAGAGGATACCACATGCCTGTTGGTGGCAGGCATCATCTAGTTCTAGCATGACCTTTGTATGGAAGTTTGGAAGGTGGAAGAGCTTCTATACTTGAGGACCACTCCCTTGTGCCTGGCACTATGCTGGATATACTGAATCTTGGCTTTTTCAGAAGTTGTTTGAGGTCCTTACATTTTAGAGGCAGTGAAAAAGTTGAAGGTTTAGTCTTCCGTCTTCTACTATGCTTCTGTGGCCAGTGGAAACAATTGACACTAGCCCCTGGGTGTGGCTCTGTTTTTTTTTTTTTTAATCGGTTTTTATTGATTTCAGGGAGGAAGGGAGAGAGAGAGATTAAAAAAAAGAAAAAAGAGCCCTCGCTGGTTTGGCTCACTGGATAGAGAGTCAGCTTGGGGACTTAAGGGTCCGAGGTTCGATTCTGGTCAAAGGCATGTACCTTGGTTGCAGGCACATCCCCAGTAGGGGGTGTGCAGGAGGCAGCTAATCGATTCTTCTCTCTCATCGATATTTCTAACTCTCTATCCCTCTCCCTTCCTCTCTGTAAAAAATTAATAAAATATATTTTAAAAAAGAAAAAAAAATTAAAAAAGAAAAAAGAAACATCAATGATGACAGAGAATCATCGATGGGCTGCTTCCTGCACGCTCCCCATTGGGGATCGGGCATGTGCCCTAACTGGGAATCGAACTGGTGACCTCTTGGCTCAACCACTGAGCCACACTGGCCAGGCTAAGAAGATTTTTTATTTATGATACTGAGCAAAGCATTTGTACAAGGAAGTCAGTAAGAGTTTAATGTCTGCCTGACTTTGACGGAGTGCACACTTCATGAGTGCTGATTGGGGATTATGAGACATAGGACCTAGTGGTTATAGAGGTTTTCCCAGTTTGGAGGTGGTTATAGATGATATTTTTAGAATGTTGGTCACCCGTTTAAGCTTTCTATGAGAGAAAAGGCAGATAAGAGAAAAATAGCTAAGAAAGGGGGAAGGCAATCTAAAAGCTAGAGGGAATTTCTCATCTTCCCACAGCCACTTGCTTAGAGAGGTTCAGAGTCCCTTGTACCTATTATGTCTTGTAGGATTCCTAAAGGATTTCTCTGAAGTCACCAATCTGGAATAATTAAATAGCACCAGAGCTAGTCTGATATACCTTGTGGCAGAAGGATTAAGCTAGCCAAACAGACCTTTCTTTGTTTTTTATTTTTAACTTTATAGAAAGTTCTGAATTCAAGTTCTAGCTTTGCCACTTTCAGGCTACATTAATTTTGGGCTCAGCTGTTTGAGACTCAATTTCCTAATCGTTAAAATGGGGGCAGTAAGCCCTGGCCAGTGTAACTCAGTGGTTGGGTGTTAACCTATGAACCAGGAGGTCACAGTTAGATTCCCAGTCAGGCCACATGCCCAGGTTGTGAGCTCCATCTCCAGTAGGGGTGTGCAGGAGGCAGCCAACTGATCTGTGATTCTCTCAGCATTGATGTTTCTCTCTCTCCCTTCCTCTCTGAAATCAATAAAAATCTGTTTTTTAAAAACGGGGCAATAAAAATGCCTGCCTTATAAGATGTATGAATTAAATGAAATAATGTAAGTAAATTGCTGAATGTCATGCTAAGTACCTCAAAGGCACTCTATAAATGGTTCATTGCAATTATTATATGATTAGCTTTATAAAGAATGGTAAAATATGGTTTTCTGGAGTATAGTCCCATACTGTCCTGCCAGAGCCAAAACTTGAATTCTTTCTCTCCTTTGGTTGGCACCTTTTCCCCTGCTCTTGGAAAGGACCCAAGGACATTGATTTTTCTACTCACATCTCCTCTCCTCCATCTGTCTGACCCAGCTGCCTGCAGTTAAGGGCAGACTTGCTCTGGCACTCAGTTCAGGTGACTCTCCTCCCACTTCTGCCTTAGCTGCTCTCTTTTTTGACCCCAGCTTGACTTCTCATTTCTGGCCAGGTCACCAGTTAGGACCCATTAAGGTAAAATAATTTCCTCAGCTCTCAATTATAATTTGCCTGAGAACTAAGTGATGGTTCTGCTGTGTCCGCTGAGGTTTTGCATGATCAGAGATGGGCCCTGTTCATCCTTTCCTGTCTCATAGAGCTTGGAGCATATTAATATGCTTATTAATGCTTATTACATTTCTTTTAACAAGAATTCCCATTGACCATTGAAAGCAGGGCCATACATTACTGTTGTCATGTAGCCTTCAATCCCTGACGTCATTATATTTGTTAGAGCCATTATTTTGTTAAATTATGACAGGAGTTTTTAGAATAAAATTTAAATTTAATTATTTTAGAGAGAAGGAGAAGGAGAAAAACATTGATTTGTTGTTCTGTGTATTGATACATTCATTGCTTGGTTCTTGTATGAGCCCTGACCAGAGATAAGCCACAACCTTGGCTTTTCAGGATGATACTTTGACCAATTGAGCTACCCGGCCAGGATGTAAGATAGAATTTTTAAAAACCTATATGAAAGTCAGTCTTTTTTAATGTTCTTCTCCAACCCCAATCCAGCACATTCATTTCTTTGTCTACACTAAGCATGTCAAACTCGCAGCCCGCAGGCCCCATGCCTTATTTGGCCCATGTTAGCCTTTGAGTTTGACATGCTTGGTCTACACATTTGCTGTGAGGTTCTTGCCCTCACTTACAATATAGAAATCATGCCCATCTTTAAGACCACTTTGAGCCTTTTTACTAAGTGTGTAGCCCTTAGAAGGAAGGGTTCATGCAACCCTTTATTTATTTCTCCCTACCGTTCCTTATCTCACCTTTCCCTTGTATTTCCCTCTCATCTCACCAATCAGCCACTCTCTTATAGCTCATCTCATATGATGAATTTCCAGTCATTCTCTAGCCCTAGCTTATTAGCTGAATCCCAGAGTGACATTTTTAAGTCCCATTAGTAGTCTGTCTGGAACAGCCGTGGGCAAACTACGGTGGGCCATTTGAAATGAATAAAACTAAAAAAAAAAAAAAGATCGTACCCTTTTATGTAATGATGTTTACTTTGAATTTATATTAGTTCACACAAACACTCCATCCATGCTTTTGTTCCGGCCCTCCAGTCCACTTTAAGAACCCATTGTGGCCCTCGAGTCAAAAAGTTTGCCCACCCCTGGTCTGGAGCCACAAACTCAACCTGCCCAAAATGCAACTCTTGTTAGAGGGAAGTAGCCAGATCGGCCAAATCCCAAGATTTCTAGCAGAAGGATGTCGTCACAAATAACCAAACCAAGGACTCTATTTTAGATGAAATCCAAGAAAAACCTTCCTTCTTCCTGACTCCCTACTTCTGTTACTGAAACCATTGTACTTCCAGGCCCTTAGGCTCCAGCCTTTGGGACCTCTTCCCTCCCCATTCAGCCACTGTCCTAGTCATTGTCCTCAAACTTTACACTCTTGTCCTGAAACATGGTGTAGAGGTCTAAACCAGTCTCCCAGCTCCAGCTCCTTCCACTCAGGAGTACATTCGCACTTGCAGTACCTAGAAACTAGACTTCCTGATGTAAGCACACCCTACCTCACCCCCACCTTGCTCAGGCTGCCTCAGGATCCCCCCTCCTTACTAGTTTACATTACTCAGCATCATCTAACTGCCTTGCCCTACATCTGCTCACACTTCATCCACTTGGCGGAACCAGTTATCTTTGCATATTTCTACCTCAGTCTCCAGAAGGAATGGAACTTAACACATATAGTCCCCCATTAGATTAGATATTATAACTGGAAATATCGAAGTCTTGATCACTTTATAAGTTACTTTTACCTGATGAGCGTACCAAGACAACAGTGGAGCAGGGCGATGTATTACTACTCACTGTATTCTAATTCTTCCATCAGTTACATAATACATGATGGGGCTCAGAGAACTTCCTAGAGGTGCTTGCAAACCTCTGGTTTCAATTCTACTGTCACTACTGGTATTACTACTATTATTGTTATTTGTTAGTCCTCACCCAAGGATATTTTCCCATTGATTTTTAGAGAAGCCGGAAGGGAGGGCGAGAGACACACAGAGAAATATCAATGTGAGAGAGATACATTGATGGGTAGCCTCCCGCATGCACCTCAACTGGGTCTGGGGATCAACCTGCAATGGAAGTCTTGACCAGAATTGAACCTGTGACCCTTCAGTCTAGGGGCCGACACTTTATCCACTGAGCCAAACCTGGCTAGAGCTATTGATTTGAGAGCGGGAAAGAGAAACATCTATGTTGAGAGAGAAACATGGATCATTTGCCTTCCTACAACCTGGGCATGTGCCCTGATGGAATCGAATGACACTCCAGCCTCCTAAGCCACACTGGCCAGGGTTGCACTGCTGTTTTTTGCCCCCTAGTAGATGGCAAGCTGAGGGCAGGAACTGTCATGTTCACTTCTGCATCAAGTGCAGTAGCAGACAGTGGCCATCCAGAAATTGTCTCCCATTGGGAATTATGCATGGGCTTTCTTATATATTCTCTTGCTTGCTCAATTAGGCATGAAGCAGCAGCTTAACGTGTGTTTATCCCACGTCCACCCCTCATCCCAGCAGGAGCTACCTGGAGGCTCCAGTAAAGTACTGGTCCTACTTAGGACCAGTCTATCTTTAAGGGTGCTTGGAGAACTTACATCTGCTCTTTATTTTTTGCTTTGGCTGGGCAACTAAAAAGAGTTGTTCCTTCTTTAAGTCTCTAGGTCAGCCAAATGGGTAGCTCCTTTGAGGGCTTAGGTATTTTCATGTATTAGTTCACTGTCCCTGATAATAGGGGTAGTTAACTGTGTAACCTTGAGTACCTTGATAGAGCTGGACCATGGTGGTAGGAGTCCTGAGTCTTCTATTTTTGATGCTTGTCCTCCCTCACTCCAGGTTCTGCCTGATCAATGCAGGAGTCCTATACCTCTACTTCAGCAACTACCTACAGATAGATGAAGAAGAATATGGTGGCACATGGGAGCTCACGAAAGAAGGGTTTATGACATCTTTTGCTTTGTTCATGGTATGTGTACCTGATAGTTTTACAGCAAGTAGTGTCATTTCATGAATCACTCAAGGAGAGCCTACTGATTGAGTCACACTGTGATTGGGGTACCATTTTTTAAAAAGCTCATGAGGCTGGAGGGCATGTCCACTCTTGAGTCATGTTGTTCCAAAAGTGTGATATACTGTACAGTCTTGTGCAAATCCAGAGCCTATCATCAGCTTTACATCTGATTATCAACTCTGTTGCATATTAGAAACAACTAGGAAACTTTAAAAAATATATTCATAGCATTATTCATAATAGCTAACTTGTACAAAGTCATCACCTGATGGATAAATAAAATGTATATTCATACAGAATATTATTTGATCATAAAAAGGAATGAAGTACTGATACATGCTACAACATGATGAACCTTGAAAACATGCTAAGTGAAAGAATCAAGACAAAAGATCTCATGTATGAATCCATTTATGTGAAAATTCAAACAGACAAAAAGTAATTACCAGTGGCTGTGGGAAGGGGAAAGAGGGGAAATAACTGATAATGGGAACTTATTTTCCCATTATTCCCTAATTGAGAGAATCATGGATCGGCTGCCTCTTGCATGCCCCCCACTAGGGATCAAGCCCACAACCTGGGCATGTGCCTTAACTGGGAATCTAACCATGAACTCCTAGTTTATGGGTCAACACTGAGTCACAGCACACCAGCCAGGCATTGTTTTTGTATTAATTTATAGACCCTAGCCCAAACCAATAAAATAAAAACCTCTGGGAGGTAGCACCTGGGCATCTACATACCAGTAATACTTTTAAAAGTCCTAGATGCAATGGGCAGTCAGTTTTGAGAATCTGTGCTTTATACCATAAAGCACTGACAGGGTATAATGGTGATTTTGTTTTCACATTTATGGCTAAGCCTAACATCTATTGGCAGTACAGTCTGCTTTACCTGTTTTGTTTCTACATCTCTAAGTCCACTCCCTGGTGCTTAGTTTGCTGTATGGCAGGGTGAGAAGCTTTTCCAGGGTCCCTTTGGGAGCACAGGTGGGTGGCCCTGGGCTGTTATAGTCAGCTTGAGTTCAGTGAAATTATGCATTGGATAGCCCCTGGGAAGCCCGCATAAGAATGTGCAGACATTCTTATCTGACATTTTTGTTTTGTGGAATAGGGGCCTATTTTGACCAGGTGACCTATGAACGTTGCTTGTCTCCTCTCTAGGTCATCTGGATTATCTTTTACACTGCCATCCACTATGACTGATGGTGTACCGTCCCCACCTGCTCCCTGTTGGGTCCAAAGGACTCTCTTAGTTACAGCATGAAACATGATTATAGGGGCACCTCAGCCACATGGAACCTGGAAGACCCATGTTTCCTGGACCGAGAATCAGTGTGTTGGGCGTCAGTGTTTTCTGCAAGGGTTGTGACCTGAAACTTTTTAAAGAACCATCCACCTTTGGGAAAGCATTTCTAATTGTCCATCACCAATCATTTCTTCTTGGATACCATCATTGGAAACACTTGTTTGCAGATTGAAGCTGTCGTTTAATTTGATGCATCTCTGGATCCGGATGAAACATTAAATTGTCTTCCTCACTTCTCCATCAGGTGTACAATTTTTAAACTGTCAGTGGCATTTCAAGTCTTCCAAAAACAGTATGGCAATATGTGCGTGGTCCATAGCACAATATAAGCAGCATCTGGTAACAGTTTCCATTGTAGAATGTTTTCAGATACTTGAATAAATCAGATCTTTAATTGACAACTGTTGATGATACCTGGTAAAGCCTTTCCCACCTCACCTCTAGCTTGAGAATCTAGTAGGAACATTAGAAGTGGTGTCCTCCCACATCCATCCCTCTTCCTCTCCCTGCTCCTTTAGCAGCCCAAGCCAGGCTTCTTCCCCTTTATGGGTTAAGGCTGAAGTCTTAGCTTTGTGGAGAGAGGGCTTACCACTTTCTGATGCCCTAGTGCCCCTGCCCAGCACTGGGAGCTACACATAACACCTCATCACAGTGTGCTAGTCTCAGAAGGAGTCATTTTGCATTGGGCCACTAGATGGCAAGGCCAGTAAGGCTTGGCCAGGTCCCAATAAGTTGCAAAATGAAATAGCAATCTGAGAGCTACAACTGTCCAGAGAAGGGGCTTGTGGGGACAGTTGAGGACCTGGACTGTCAGACGTCCTCTCTGCTCTAGGGTTTGGGGGAGGCTGGACAGCCCAGGTTCTGCTGGTCTGGTGAGCCATCTATTCCCTCTGCTTTCCTGCCCCTTATACATTTTCTTCAAATGTTGTTTTTTCTTGATGTTAGTGGTGGTTTCTACCTTGTGGGTGGGGCTGAAGACTGGTTAGCAGGTGTATGGGGGGGAAGTTTGAATGGGACTCAACTAACAGGGGAGGAAGATGTGCTGGAATTCCCAAACTTGTGCACTGACTACATCAGACCCCAGAGGAAGCTGAGGCTCTTTGGAGCCGGTCTGTCCTTAAACTAGAGGTTGCAGGCAGGGCCATGGCACTGGGAGGAAGTATGCGACTTCTTAGGAAGGAACAAGATAGAGGTGGGACCTTGAATGTGCCTCTGTATCCCTGTTCTCTCCTCACTCAGTTCAGTCTTGCCTGTGGGGTGCACAGTTAGGCTGAGCTGCCTTGGGATTCTAGGTGCTACAACCTTGGCTCCCCTTTTGGCCTCTGGGCTTTGGCATCGTCCAAGGAGATGTCATCAGTCAGGCTGATGTAGGAGCTGAGGGCCTCCCGGAGTCCCTCGCTGATGAGAGATGCCTCCCCTGTGGCAGGTGCTTCAGAGAACAGGAGGGAGCTATGGGAGAATGGAAAAGAGCTGGGTCAAGGAGCCGTCTGCCCTGCATTCGCCACACAGTTCACCGTTTTTAATTCACTCCTGCTAAAAAAAATTCACAGTGGCTGTCTGTTTCCTATCAGATCAAACCAGAGCTTGACTTCTTCACTCGGGACTGGTACTCTTTGTTCTACCTTATCTTATCTGACCTTCCTTCCATTCTGGCTACCTTCATGTCCAGGCTGCCCATTGCATGCCCACTTTATCCTCCCTGCCACTGCCCCCTACCCACCTGATGAACCTAGGCTGTCCTCTAAGTACTCAATCAATGCTCACTAGCCCCCCAGTATCCCTGAAGTTGTCAGGTTCATTCTGGGTTGTGGGTTCCCAGGGGTAAAGCCTCACTCCCTTGTTCTGCCTTCATGGCCCAGGGTTCCCCTCACCTGTCCAGCGCTTTCCAATTGAGGGGTGCCCTCTGCACAGTCACAGGTAAAGGTATGTCCTTGCCAGGGACCGGGCCAGCTCTCCGCAGGGCACAGGGCTTCTTGAGAAGGCAGCAGATGTCATCCGCCAGCTCTGAGGAAGAGACCTAGACCCTTGACATCGGGTGACTCCAGCCCTGCTTTCCTCCCCAACAACCACTACCCTCACCAAACAGCTTTACACACTTGGCAGATTGGGACATGGTCTAAAAGGATTACAGCACAAGAGCCCCAAGCTGTTGGTCTCCTAGAGGCCAAGATGCAATCAAAAGTTATTCTGGGCTAGGTTCTGGGAGACTTAAATTTACTGTGGTTTGGGGTAAGTTGATGGACCTCTTTGAGCCCAGTTTCTGGCAAGGAAAGCACTTCGGGAAGAAAACTAAGGGATGCTCAGTATCTATCGCATGAGCAACCTCCCAGCAAACCCCTGATCAGTTTTCCCAGTTTTATTCTCCCCTCTACATCCTCCAGTGCCTGTTATTGCACAGGCACCAGAAAATGCTAAGAATCAACTTGAGCCGAAACCGGTTTGGCTCGGTCGATGGAGCGTCGGCCTGCGGACTGAAAGGTCCCAGGTTCGATTCCGGTCAAGGGCATGTACCTGGGTTGTGGGCACATCCCCAGTGGGGGATGTGCAGGAGGCGGCTGATCGATGTTTCTCTCTCATCGATGTTTCTGACTATCTCCCTCCCTTCCTCTCTGTAAAAAATCAATAAAATATATTAAAAAAAAAAAAAGAATCAACTTGAATTCCACAATAGCAACAGATTTGGGCCTAGTTCCTGTAGAGACAACTGTGCTTCCCACTGGGGCTTTGACTCGGAACTACCGTGGATGAGTTACTGGCCTGCACTCACACGTGGGATAAAGATAGGACTGCCTTGCCTGGATGGTGTGGTTCAGTGGTTGAGCATTGACCTATGAACCAGGAGGTCACTGTTCGATTCTAGGTCATGGCACATGCCCAGGTTGTGGGCTTGATTCCCAGTGTGGGGCATGCAGGAAGCAGTCGATCAATGATTCTCATTATTGATGTTTCTATCACTCTCTCCCTTTCTCAAATCAATAAAAATATATTTTAAAAAAAAGATACAGCTGCCAGTCTGTGTTTCTTGGCACAAGGACTGGCATGAGGGTAGGGGAGGCCCTTCTTCCATCTGTCTGGATATTCTTTAGCAGGTAAAGTGTCTAAGGATTCTCTGACCCCTTAAACTCACATCCCAGTCTACTCTCATGGAGGCAAGGAAAGGCCATACCAGAGTAATGGTCCACTAGGGCCTGGAGTGAGGGGAAAGTGAAGCGCGGCGAGATGTACAGCCAGCCATTGTCAAGGCGTTGGATCCTGTAGTGTCTGATCCGGTCCCAGGATGCAGGGCGGCTGAGGCGGACTGACAAGGAGTAACAGCCTAAGGAAGAAAGAGTCCAAGGTGGGACTGAGGTCCTGCTGGGACCTGGCTCTGCCCAAGTTAGCAGGAAGAAGAGATGAGGTGGCCACAGTGGATAGCCTTGGGTCCAGGCAGAAGAAATAGGCAAAGAAGGACAAAGTGTTGTTCTCTTGGTCATAAATGACAATATATAATAGGTACAACTCTTGTGAAATGAGATCATGAATACAGAGCCTGGCACAGTTTAAATGAACACTAAGTGTTGGCTGTTAGACTCAAGTGGGCAGAAGAGTTAGAATGTGAAAATGTGTCTGTAGATGTCAGCAAGGACATGGAGAAAGAGGAACCTCTTACCCTGCTGGTGAAAAGATGAATTAGTACAAGCCACTTTGGAAACAGGTGACATTAACTAGTTGAGCTGAACATGCACCTACCTCACAATCCCAGCAATTCCATCCCAGCATGTTACCTTAGAAATGCACGAGCAATATTCACAGCATTGTTTGGAAAATCCCCAAATTGTGAACAGCCCATAGGCACTCAGTAGAATGGTGGATTATATAATGTAAGACTGTAGAGAAGTAAAAGTTAATAACCACTACACATTTAAGCACAGATAAACCTTAAAAATAATGAGCTGAAGCAGGTAGTCACAGAAGCATACCTTCAGCATGATTCTATTTATATAAAGGTCAAAGGCAGTCAAGACTATTACCGAGATACATGTATGGCAAAGCTATGAGGAAAATAATGATTAACAGTGAAGCATGCAAGGGGCTTCTAAGGGATTGTACAATTTCTTAAGCTGGTAAGTAGACACCTGGATGTTGGTTTTCCCATTAGGCTTTAACTTATATAGGTACATTATATACATGCATGTGACAGAATTTTTCCTTTTTTTTAGTTTTTAAAATCAACTTTATTGATGTATAATTTACATATAATAAAATGCACATGTTTAAAGTGCACAGTCTGATAGGTCTCAACAGAAATTTTAATTTAAAAAACTAAGTAAAAAAAGCATATGGTTGAAAAATGAACACAGAAAAAAGACTATGTAAAATCATTATACTATGCAGATCTCCAGTAGTTTTTCATCAGATGAGGATGTATATGAGATAAATTGATAACTGTAAAGTGGGATTCATTTCTTAAATCAACACTTCATCAACCAAATGGAAAGAAGATGCTTAGTGAAATAATAATCTGTTATTACTATCATCTAATGATCTAACGCTATCTGTAGCTTTCATTTACTGAGCATCTACTATATGCTTTATATGGATTTTCTCATGTTATTCTTATAACTACCCTATGAGGTAAGTACAATTATTCCCTCTTTACAGATGAGAAAACTGTGTCACAGACAACCTGGAAGAAGAGGCAGTAACCCTGTCACTTAATCTTTTCCTGTGGAATGCTAATAAAAGGTGGGAATGAATACCAAACAATAGGTACTATCAGTTCTAGGAAGTGTTTATTTTGAGGAAGTATTAAATGCTCCAATTAAAAGGCAGAGATTTTCAAACTGGATTTTTAAAAAGCAAGATCCAACTGTATGATAAAAATACTTTGAATATTAAAACCCAGACTAAAAGTAAAAAAATGTATCATGCAAACATTAGTCACAGGAAAGTAGAGTGGTAATTGATATCAGACAAAGTAGAATTCAAGATCAAGAAGATTACCAGAGATATGAGGGATATATCAAGAAGACATAAAAATCCTGAATTTGTATGCACCCAATTGCAGAGATTCAAAATATATAAAGCAAAACTGACAGAATGAACAGAAAAAAATAGACATTCATGATTATAATAGGAGATTTCAACATTCCTCTCTGAGTACTTAATTGGACAGAAAATCAATAGGGATATACTTGTAGAAGACTTGAACAATACAATAAACTATTTTTTTTAAAATATATTTTATTGAGTTTTTACAGAGAGGAAGGGAGAGAGATAGAGAGTTAGAAACATCGATGAGAGAGAAACATCGACCAGCTGCCTCCTGCACACTCCCCACTGGGGATGTGCCTGCAATCAAGGTACATGCCCTTGACCGGAATCGAACCTGGGACCTTTCAGTCCGCAGGCCAACGCTCTATCCACTGAGCCAAACCGGTTTCAGCTACAATAAACTATTTTGACTTAATTAACATAGAACACTGCACTTATCAACAATATACGTTTTCTTTCAAGTTCAGATGGAATATTGAGATAGACTCTAGACTGGGCCATAAAAACAAATTTTAAAAGATTGAAATAGCCCTAGCCGATTTGGCTCACTGGATAGAGCATCAGCCTGGGGACTGAAAGGTTCCAGGTTTGATTCCAGCCAAGGGCATGTACCTTGGTTGCAGGCACATCCCTAGTAGGGGGTGTGCAGGAGGCAGCTGGTCGATGCTTCTCTCTCGTCAATGTTTCTAACTCTCTATCCCTCTCCCTTCCTCTCTGTAAAAAATCAATAAAATACATATTTTTTAAAAAGATTGAAATAATTAAAGATATGTTTGCTGACCACAGCAGAATTAAATTATGAATTATAATAAAAAGACATCTAGACAATCCCCAAATACTTGGAAATAACCCAGGTATCAAAGAAGAAATCACAACCATAATTAGAAAATATTTTAAATAAAAACAAAAACTTGTGAGCTCAGCTAAGTCAGTACTTAAGGATACATTTCTAGTTTAAATGTTTACATTGGAAGAAAGGTATAAATAAAATAAAATAAGCTTCCACCTTAAGCGATAAAAATAAGTAGAAGGAAATAAAGCAAAAATAAAATGGAAAACAATAAAATTAAAAATCAAATGTTGATTCTTTGAAAAAGATTGATAAAATTGATAAACCTCAAAATAGACTGATCAAGAAAGAAACAAAAAGGTTCTGGCTGGGTAGCTCAGGTTGTGAGAGTGTCATCCCCATACACACGGTTGCAGGTTTGATTTCTGGTCAGGGCACATACCTAGGTTGTGGGTTCTATTCCCATATGGGAGGCAACCGATCAATGTTTCTCTTTCACATCAGTGTTTCTCTCTCCTGAATCAATAAACATGTCCTCAGATGAGGATTTAAAAAATCATGAGAAAAGAATCAACCAGCTGGTGTAGCTCAGCAGTTGAGGTCATGGTTCACATGCCCAGGATTGCAGGCTCCATCCCCAGTGTGCGGGTGTGCAGGAGGCAGCCGATCAAAGATTCTCTCTCATCATTGGTGTTTCTCTCTCTCCCTCTCCCTTCCTCTTTGAAATCAATAAAAATAATATATTTTAAAAGCATCAATAATTGTATGAATAAGAGGAACAACAAATCTCTCCTCCACTTCCTCTCTAAAATCAATTTCAAAAATTTTAAAAGCCCACAAAAACACAGATTACCAATATCAGGAATGAAGAGAGGACATCACTATAGATTCTACACACATTAGAAGGATAATAAGGGCATATGAGCAATTTCATGCCAGTAAATTCCACAACTTAGATGAAATGGAGACTTCCTTAAAAGACACCAATTATGAAACTGACAGAAGAAATAAAAATTTTGAATATTACTATATCTGTTACATAATTTGAATGAATAATTTTCAAATTTCCCACAAAGAAGACTAGATCCAGATGGTTTCACTAGTGAGTTCTTGTCAAACATTTAAATAAGAAATAAAACCAGTTTTACACAAACTTTTTAAGACAATAAAGATCGACAGAACACTAAAATCTCTAAAAATCAGGTGAATAAAAAATCTGATGAACAGAATGAACTGGTGAATATAATAGAATCAGGGGCATAGAAAGGGAGTGGACTGACTATTCTCGGGGGGTAAAGGGGTGTAGAGGGTGCGGGAAGAGACTTGACAAAAATTATACACCTATGGATGAGGACATTGGGGGGTATAAGGGCAGAGGGTAGGGTGAGAACTGGGTGTAGGGGAGCTATGAGGGGAAAAAAGAGGAACAACTGTAATAATCTTAACAATAAAGATTTAATTTTAAAAAGATACAAAAAAATTAAAATAAAAATAATAAAACTCTCGATAGAAAATTAAAAAAAAAAAGCCTAAGTGACTCTTAAGACTGGATGATTGGATGACTGGCTGGTAGCTATGACATGCACTGACCACCAAGGGGCAGACACTCAAACTCCTGCAGTCCCTCCCACAGCCAGCCAACTTCCCAAGACAGCCCCAATCGCTGGCCAGGCTGAGGGACCCCATCCGTGCACAGATTCATGCATCGGGCCTTTATAAATAAGAGCCTAAAGACCATTTGCCTGCAGGGGCTCTTCACTTACTCTGTAAACTGGGAAGAACCTCAGACTGAACTCTCAGGTTCCCACACTATGCCTGCTTATTTACACAGTAAACCACTGCAGGGAACCCCTGGTTTTGTCTTTCAACCAATGGACTGAAACCTGCCCTGTCCAATCAGAATTGCACAATTAGCCCTAGCTGGTTTGACTCAGTGGATAGAGTGTCAGCCAAACTGAAGGATCCTGGGTTTGATTCTGATCAAGGGTATCTACCTTGATTGCAGGCTCAATCCCTGGCCGTGGTCTGGGAGTGCGTGCAGAGGCAACCAATCTCTCACATCGATGTTTTTCTCTCTGTCTCTACCTCTCCCTTTCACTCTCTCTAAAAAATCAATGGGAAAATATCCTAGGGTGAGGATTAACAATAAATAAACACACAAACAAATAAAAAGAACTACACAATTATATCTTCCTTTGCATCTATACCAACCAATAAGAACTGTCCTATACTGATTATTCAACAATCAAAACACACAGTACTGACCAATCAGAACTGCATAATTCAGACCATTCAGAACTGTATGAATTTGGAAACCTAGTTTGCATAAAATTAGACCAATTGGGAACTTTCTCTATAAAAGGTGGCCTCCCTTTGTCTGGGTAGAGTGTACTTTCAGTTTCCACTGGAGCCTGCATTTCTCTGGTTTGCAAACTGTTTCAACTGAATAAAGTCTCTTCTTTCCTGCACTTTTCTGGATATTTTTGATGAAATTGGGAATATAGCAAAAATGTTCTCACCACTTCATTCATACTAGAGGTCCTGGTCAGTAATATAAGGCAAGAAAAAGAAATAAAAGACATATGGATTGGAAAATAAATTGTATTTATAGACATGGTGATCATCTACACTAATAAAAGAGAAACATGGTAATTGGCGTACAACTGCTACCCTTCCCATTGGCTAATCAGCGAGATATGCAAATTAACTGACAGCCAAGATGGCGACCGGCAGCCAGGCAGCTTAAACTGAACATGATGCTTGCTTGCTTCAGTGACAGAGGAAACCAACTTCCACGCCTCCCTTG
>NW_006291383.1:5205314-5221032 GCF_000327345.1 Myotis davidii | reverse complement strand
GCACAAATTTTTGTGCACTGGGCCTCTAGTATATATAGAAAATCATAAGGAATCTACAAAAAAGCTACTAGAACTAATAAGTGAATTTATCAAGGATACAGAATACAAAGAGAAGTGTAGAGTAGGATCCCTGCTTCCTTTTCCTTGTTCTCTACATGAATCTAAAAGCTCTTTCACCTCTGTATTTTTAAGAATAGTCTCTTCTGGAGCTATGCTGTGACCCTGAAAAATCCCTGTATTTGGAAAAGGCTAAATATCTGAAAATAGGTTCCAGAGGCCAACCAACCCACATAAACTAAACAACCAAGTCCCTACACCCTCTGCATGGTTCTTCAGCAGCTCCACTCTGACCACTATCACCACAGTTACTAGAACCAGAAAGGTATAATAAGCTCTGTCAAACCCATGTGAGGCTTTCAACACCACTGTGGGGACAGGTCACCTACCAAGGTCATCTGTAAGTGGCCTACGTGCCTGTTACCCACTGTTCCTTTCCACTGCATGTTTCAGCCAGTTTCAAATGCCTACTGCTCTCTCCCAGTCCCAGGACATCTCCTTTGTAACTCAGACTCCTGGGTTTAAATTGCACACCCTTTAAAGCACATTATTTGACCTCTCAGACCTGTTTCTTCATCTGTAAAGAGTGATGATAATTGTCCCAGTCTGACCAGATCACCACGAGGATGCAGGTGATGAAGCAGGTAAAGCAATTAGCATGTCTGGCATGTAGCAAGCACCCAATAACCCTTATAGGCCTCTGGCCCTTTGCTTACACTGTTCCTTCTATATGTAACACTCTTCCACCTGAGTAACCCCATCCTTCCCTTTACAGCTCAGCTCTGCTCAGACAACTCCTCCAGAAGGCTCTGCCTAAGAGAAGCCCCAGCTCTAGGCCTGCCCAGGCACAAGTACTTTGTGGCACCAAGTGTCCTGCTCTGCCATCATCTGTCTCTCAACCCTACCCCTCACCTGCCCCAAAACACATAACCAACTGTGAGCCTCCCAAGGGGTGGTCTGACCATCTTCCCATCTCAGAAAACAGCAGCATTATTTACCCATTACTCAGCTACTAACCCTGGAGTCATCCTTGACTGCTGCCATTCTCTCAACCTCACATCCAGCCCGACAGAAAACCCTAATGGCTACACGAGAACACATCCAGAATCTGACCACTTCTCACCCAGATGGAGCCTGCGTGGCTTCCCATTTCTACCTGACCCCCTGCCAAACCCTCTCTTCATAGCATTGAGGGATCAGGTCATGTCACTCCCTTACTCAGAACCCGCCCTGTCACACTTAAATCCAAAGTCCTCACCCTGGGAACGCTCCACAAGGCTTAGCCAATGCCACATCCTGGCCTGCAGAGACCTCTGGGGTCAAGCACCATGTTCTCCCAGGTGTTCTGATGACAATGCCAGGAGTGGGGAGGGCGAGGGGTGGAGGGGGGTTCTCAGTGGTGAGAGGGGTCAGATTAGGAGCTGTGTGTGGGAGGTAGACCTAGCAGGATCCTCCTGAACTTCCTCTGCTGAAGTCTCTGAGAAGCTGATAGCCTTGAGGAGGATGCTGAACCTTGGACCCTCCACTGTCTGAGCCTGAGGGCAGGAACCATGAGTTAACAGCCCTGACTCCCAGGAGGTGCCAACGGACAGAATGGACAGAGGTGAGCCCCTCAGTAGCAGGAAGCATGTCTTGCTAATCAATCACCTTTACAGTGTCCAACACAGAACAGACACATAGTAGGACAGCAGGAAGACAAGGGGGTGATACTGTTGGGCCTGGCCCTGACTTCTGGAACAGTCGTGTGACCTCCACAAAGTCTTCAGTGCTCCTTCACAGACCAAAGTTTTGGGCCTGACTTGGGCCCTGCCATGGCTCACCTCTGGCCTAGAACACTATCAGGTATGCCAGAGGGACTCTAGAGAAAGGAAGGGGGGCTTTCTCCCTCCCCCTACAGACCATGAGTAGGGTTCTTGGAAGCTCACAGACCTTCCTCCTCTGTCCACACACAGGCTCAGAGACCCTGCAGAATTGCCTTCCCAGAGGTACATCTATCTAGACCTTGAGCCAAAGAAAAGCTGGTCCTGATATTACTCACTCGGTCAACAGTTAACTACCATTGTATATGACAAGATGCAACATGTAAACATAAAACACACAGTCTCTTATTAAATCTGGATTCCCTAGATTTTAAGTGTGTTTTCAAACTTAAAAGAACATAAGAAGCATGGGGGGGGGGGGTGTTGTGAAGGGAGCAGATTTCTGACCTCGGAGCCCAATAGTCCAATTTGGTAGGTCTGAGGTGGGGCTCAAGGGTCTGCACTGTCAAGAAGCTCCGATAGTTCCTGTTCACTCAAGTCTGAGAAGCACTGCTCTAGGACGTCACTCGGGCCCCAAAGCTGCGGTGTCAAACATTTTTTGACCACAAACCACAGTATGAAATTTTACACTATGAGCCAGGACACAAACAAAAGTTTGATGAAGCAATATTTTCCCCAACCCCAGTGATACACTCTCAAGTTTTCTGCTGTATTTCATTTCACTCACTGGTCCAGATCCACTACATCAATAGATTACAGGGCCCTGGGTTTTGACCCTGGCTGCACATCATGATCACCTGGGGACAAAGCAATAAATAAAAAAGACATGTATCCATATGTTCATTGCAGCATTATTTACAATCACCAAGATAGTCACGCAACCTAAGTGCCCATGAATAGATGAGTGGATAAAGAAGAAGTGGTGCATATATACCATGAAATAAGATTTGACCATAACAATTTAAAAAAGAATGAAATCTTGCCACTTGCAACAACATGGATAGACCTAGAGGATATTGTGCTGAGAGAAATAAGTCAGATAAAGACAAATGCAATATGTGGTATCCAAAAAACAAGTAAACAAACAGCAGACCAGAAGGGGAAAAAATCACCTGGAGAGCTTTTACAGATTCCAGGGCCCAGGCCATACCCATGACCAATTAAGTCAGAAACTCTGGGGGTGGGTGCAGGCATCAGCAGTTTATAAAGTTCCCCCAGGTGATTTCAAAGTGCAACCAAGGTCCAGATCAGTGGTTTTCAAAGTGTGGTCCCCAGGCCCGCAGCAGCAGCCTCATCACCTGTTGGAGAGGCTAATTCTCAGGCCTTGCCCCAGACCGTCTGCATCAGCGCTGGGTATGGGGGCCAGTTTTTTGTTCTAATAAGCCCACCAGGTGACTCTGCGGCCCACACAATTTGAGACCCTCTCGTCAATAACAACGGAACTAAAATGATTTCTTGGCCTACAAGACTCATGGTTTCCAGTTTGACAAACTGTCCAAAAGGAAGCCCCAGATGAGGGATTACAAGGTAATACAAGGGAAACCTTTGCTTTTCTTGCAGAATTGGCAAGTCTCCCTTTTCTGATACTGAGAGCTGCATTCTGATCTACCCCCGTGGTGTTGGCTGTGGGGAAGCTCCGAGTCTAATCTAACCTTAACCCCAGTAACCATGTGGATCCTTATCTGCTTTCTCCTGTCCTAGTATTTCTCAGATACTTCCCTTGTATATGTGCCTTCTTAGGAAAGGCGTAGAGTGACCATAAGGGCTGGTCAGTATGCTCTTGGCATTAAACCAGGCCAGAGAAGTGGGGGGGTCAGGAGCTGAGCACAAAGCACTTCCTGTGGCTTTCAGTGCTCACTGGAGCCCTGTCTACAAGCCCCTGACCCAAGTCAACACCATCGCTGTGGTTTCCTGTTTGCAGCTGCTGCACTCGGACCCAGCCCCCATCCCAGCAACCTATAGGTGTGTGTAAGGGTGGAATACTCATGCTGCCTGGAAAATAGCCAGAGGGGCTGGGGAGAGGTCAAATCTGAGAGCTCCCCGAGAAAGGGGAGGAGAGGCAAGGATTCGCTGGAGGGGCTCTCCCAGGAGGGAGACTAAGTAACAAAGAACCCTGACAGCCCATCATAGCTGTTGCAAATTAGGGCAAGGGCTGGAGGCTGGTCCTCACTTGTGAATATCTCCTCCCTACCCCACCACTGTGCTTGTAGTTCCACCATTATTGTCACATGTGGGCCTTTCCTGGGTGTCTAAAGTGAGGTGAACTCTGGCTGGGTTTGAATCCCAGCTCTGCACTTCTTAGCTGTGTCTCCCTAGGCAAATCGTTTCTCTTCTCTAGGCCTTAGTTTCCTCTCTGTAAAATGGGTACAATGGAAGAACAACCCCCACAGGATTGTTTGAGGGCACTGAAAGGGCCTGAACACAAACGTGGCTGCTGCCACTCCTTCAACGTCCCTCTCTGCCTCTGCCGAAAGGGACTCAGGTCAGCAGCTCAGAGGGAGGAAGGGGCATCAGAGAGAGGCTCCATCAGCTTCATGTTTTGTTTGCAAAGGCCCTGTACCTGAGGTGGGAGAAGTCTCACATTAATGTGCAATGTGACATGTCCCTATGCCTCCTTAGGCCTCTTTCCCCATCTGAACAGCAGAGAAAGGAAGGTCATGAGATGGCTTCCAATGGGTTTTCTGGCTCTGACTGGCTGGTGCCCCAAAGCACGGAGACTTTGTTAACTTGTCAACATTTTGCTAAGAGATAGGATCATGTCTGGTGTCTTGGGGAGGGAGAAATCATTGCTGGTCAGGGAAGGATGTTTTGTTGGATTCCCTACTGAGGGCCATTTACATCCTGTTAGAAATGCAGGTTAGTGCTCAACTGCTAATGGGCTCTCACTGCAGCAACATGGCAGCCAGTTAGCCAGGCTGCCTGACTCCAGCCCTTGGCACTTCACCTCTGACCTCTGCCCCCAAGTCAAGCCCCAGGAGGGCTTACCCACCTCTCCTGGTCTGGCTCTCCCGAATGAGGAAGGCCCCTCCAGGGTTTCCAGGCAGCAACAGCAATTCCTCAGCTTTCTCCCGGCTCAGGCCCTCATACAGCCACCTGGGGAAGAAGCAGACGGGAGTCAGCCTGGGGGTGGCCCCCCAGCTTTGTCCTCCTGGTCCTGGCTCCAGGGCCTCTGAGGACACCCTCCTGGGGTCAGCCCCAGCCTTTTCTGCCTGGAGATCTCATTCCCAAGAGCCCAGGGAGCTGGGAGCAAGTTGGGAGATCCTGGCCCCTCTTCTACCACTGCCCAGTCTCCTACCATCACTATGCTACTCACCTTTCCAAGAATTGTTCGTTGTATTTTGTTTTAAAATTTTAGAAAGTATTTTATTTGGGCATTTTAAAGATTAACTTTGTAGCCCAAGGTATGTAGGCGAACCTTTTTTCATTACCACAAAAATATAACTCGAAACAAAGCTATTTTGTGGACAGACAAGCTGGAATTCAAATGTTCAAGACGCCTAAAATTTTGGAAAATATCATGCAGCCCACTGGTCACCATATGTGCCTCTCAAAGCTCAGCCCTTCTACCACCCTGCTCCCCGACGCCTCTTTCCATGCTGGGATTTTGATTACTCTGAGCCCATATTTTTCTTCCTCTTTTCCCTTAATCCCTCACCTATATATCTATATGGACTTCACTGTAATGGGAAGTTCTGCAGGAATTTTCTGGTCCTAAGTCATCAGCCTCCTAAGTCATGCCCTGTGACCCCAGGCAAAGCCTACAGAAGCTGATTCGATGGAAGTGCTGTCTCTGTGTCATTTTGTGAAATTCCATAGTCAAAGCCAGAGTCAGGGTTGAGATGATTCCAAGTAAATAGATTAGAGAAGCTGTGTCTCACTTGGTGCCAGCAGCAAACTTAGACTCGTTTTATAGTAAATGAAAGTCTTGTTGACTTAACAAAATTTGTCATGTCTTATGAAAACTGAAGATGTAAATGAAAGAGTGGCAAGGGAAGGGCACTTCTAGAGAGAGCCAGTGTCCCTTAGCTTAAACTTAGTGCCATGCTGTGGATGTAAAACCTCCAACCGGTAGGCCCAGACATCAGGACACACATGGCAAGGTGGGTTCACCTGGCTTGCCGACAACTCTGAGAGCTGACCCCATGAGGTGTCCACACGTCCCAGGATCCCTGTGTTACTCTCATCAGAGCCAGACACACCGTGAGCCCCAGAACAGGAAGACCCTGCAGTGCTACAGCCCTACTTTCTCTCAGAGCTGCGGAGTGGAGGTCACAGCTTGCACTTGCACAGGGACACGTTCCTGACCCGGTGTTGTTCAGGCAGGTCCCACCGAAAGGCACTGCACTTCCTCTCTCTCCAGGCCCGGGATTGGCTCTGGAGTCAGTTCCTTTTGTCACTGGCTTTTGGCAGAGAGCTGGCAGTGCTCTGTAGAGACCCTGTGTCCCAGGTCTGGCCCTCCCTCAGAAGCCCTTGTTTTCTTGCCTTGGGACATTTATTCAGGCTGCTCCATTTCCTGCAAGTCCCCTTTGGCATTCTCTACTAGTACCACCACATTGCCTGCAAACCACCTCCTCTGGGCTCCCAAGTCCTGCAGGCCTGTCTGCTCCTGAGGGCAGAGTCTGGGCCTGATTCTCCCCTGTCCCCAGCTTTGCTCAGCACAGGACTGGACATCAAGGACTATGCTTGTGGGAAGTGAAAGCAGGAAGGTCCCCTAAAGCAGGGCCTGGAGTGGAAACTCACCCATGGGAGATTTTGGCCACATGGATGCTAGGAACGCTGTACTCTCTGCCGGAGCCCTCTGACAGCACCGTCCACCAGTCTCCGTCTCTGCAGAGAGAAAGGAGGGAGACCCTCTCAGAAGGCTCTTGGAACTGCTCATTTGAGATTTATGAGGCCCTACCAGGCTGGATCCCACCTGAGTTTCCCAGGTTTCCTTACACCAACTAACCCAGGTACCCCCTGGGCAGTAAATGGCATGATGCAGGACCCCTGTATGCCTGTCCACCCACTGCTTCTCCCTGTAGGTGTGTCATGCTGCCTGAAATCCCAACATCAGGACTGCATGGGAGCTTGGCACCAAAGGCCATGCTCTTTTCTCCTGGAGGGAATAGCCCTTCCTCCCATCAGTGCATCTTCAGGTATCAGGGGGAGGGAGATCATCCCACACAATGCCCTTGGAACGACTTACTCAGAGATGATGGTCAGTGGCTCCCCCAGTCTCAGTGACAGCTCTGCCTGCTCTCCCACAGGAAAACTGCCCAGGGCCACGGCTGTGGCCTTTCTCCTTTCTGGATGGAGGGACAGAGATGGTCAGCCTCTTGGCCAGCCCGGTCTCCAGATGTGAGGTCTAGAAGTCTGGGATCCCACCATCAACCCTCACACAGGCACCCTGGGCTGGTTCCTGTGTGTCTTCTCAGACACACGTGGAGATCCCTGTGGTGACCCCAGATAGGAGCTCCTCTGAGCCTGGTGTTCTCGTTCTCTGAACTATCTGCAGCACAGGACCTGGACATCCCAGGTACATGGAAATTCCTGATGCCTGAATAAACAATGCAAGCAAGTCTTGTGGAGGGCAGCCTACAATAAGGGTCAAACCAAGTTTCCGGGAAGGGTCCCTCCCCCTCCTGGAAGCCCTGGCCATCCACCTCTAGGAACTGCTAAGCTGTGTAAGTTGTCTCCTCGATTGCCCCCCCTCCACCTGGCTGACTCACCTGCATCCTTCACTCCCCGCATGAGATGTCCCTTCCTTAGGGAAGCCTTCCCTGACAAACCTCTTAGCAGACACTCTTGGTCAGAGTCTCTTAAATCACATTGTTGCCAAAATCTAACCCAACTATAACTGATCATTGGCTAAACACCCATCTCTGGGACCCTGTCTCTGAAGGCAGGGACTGTGGTCTTATCTACTACTGTGAACCCTGGTTGTGCATGCACAAGGCCTGGCACAAAAGCCTTAGACTTTGGATGGATGTAAGGCTGATGCACAGATAACTCATGGAACGGGTTGCCCAAAAGCCATGTTTCTGCTGTGACCAGAACTAGACCTAGGGAGAGAGGGCTGTCCTTTTCCAGGAGAACCTGGCAGAGGAGGGAACACAGCCCCTGAAGGCAGGACACCTGCATGGGGACTGGGAGATTCACACACACAACCCCCGACTCACTGTCCCCTTCAAAACATCGCCTCCCCTGCCCCTACATGGATTTGTAAAATCAGTAACAAAATGGCTACTAAGGGCATGAAGTGTAGGCTGAAAGGGGCCTCCCCCCCGCCCCCGCCTCCCCCAGCACCCTGGGCATGACTCAGAGCAGCCCTGGGGCTGCTGCTTATAGCTAGATTCAGAGGAAATGAGGTGGAGGTCTGTGTGGTTTCCAGGTCTCTTCCTGAGAGGCCTGCTGGGCCCCAGGCTCTCTGTGCAGATTGGGTGGCTACAGGGCATAGGGCTTTGGGACTCAACGGCTGTAGTGGCTGGAGAGAGTGCTATTAGGGAGATGAGGATACTGGGGGCAGGGGCTGAGGAGAGGGAAGGAAGCCCCAGACATTGTAAGGGAGTTTTCAGACTCAGACAGATCCTGCCCAAACACTAATACGCAGACATTTGATTCTGCAATCTCCTAGTTCTGTTTAAGTGTGTTTTCCATGTCCTTCCTCCTGAAAGTGCCACTTGGTTTAGAGTAATCCTGTTATCTGTAATGGTTAATTTTATGTCTCAATATGGCTAGCCCCCAATCCCCAGATATTTGGTCAAACATCAGTCTAGATGTTCCTATAGAGGTATTTTTTAGATGAGATTAACATTTTAAATCAGTAGACGCTGAATAAAACAGATTACTCTCCATAACGGGCGTGGGTCTCTTCCAACCACTTGAAGACGTTAAGAAACAGACTGAGGTCCTTTGAGGAAGAGGGAATTCTGCCTCCAGACTCAACTCTGGAATTCTGCAGCAGCAGCTCTTCCCTGGGTCAGCAGCCTGCCGGCCTGCCCTACAAATCTGAGACTTGCCAGCCCCCACAATTGCATGAGCCAATTTCTTAAAATAAATGCTCTCTGTGTCTACACACACGCGCGCACACGCACACACACACACCCCAATACCTTATTGGTTCTGTGGTTCTGTTTCTCTGCAGAACTCTGATGAATACATTATCAAAACCCCAAATCAGGATGTGTCTTGAGAAAGGATTTGTGGGCTATTTTGGGGAACAAGAAAAAAAACTAGGGGCAGTAGCTTTGACATAAAAATATTAGAATTTATTCTGATTGTCTAATTGTCCTAAAAAGTAGCATTTTTATTCAGGACTACCTTAGAAAATAACACCTATAGGTTCAACATATTCATTGTAAATGACAATTTTTTCCAATTGTCATAGCTTTAATTTTGCTTCAAGTATTTCACAGTATCTCTCAGGATAAGAGGAGAGACTTTGGGGCATCACTGTCTAGTAGAATTTTATAGCTAGAAATGATGATGGAAATGTTCTATAACTTTGCTGTCCAATTAAGGTAGCCAGTAGCTACATTTGGCTTTGAGCACTTAAAATGCAGCTAGTATGACTTGAGGAGCTGAATATTTAATTTTATTTCATTTAAATTAGTTTTAACTTAAATTTAAATAGCTTCACATATTTAGAGAATATTGTAACGGACAGTGCAGCTATGGAGAGCTACAGAAGTGGTCTTGGAGTTGCCAGCTCAGTCTCCAAAACATTGGTTGAGGAGGAACGTAGCCTTGGGAAATGCCTGCAGGGCTATCCCCCAGCCTGGTTAGCAACTGTCACTCTCTTAGATTTTCTCCTTTACCTGGTTGTTTAATGTTGACTGCTAAAATGTAAGCTCTACAAGAGCAGGGTCTGCCTGGATGGCTTACAGGGAGGGCCTGATATACAACAGGCACTCAATGACGCTTGACGCTGTTTGGAGTGGCTGGTCAGGAAGGCCCTGGGCAGCCTGGTGGTGCCTGGGAAAGACCTGGCTGTCTGGGCCCCGAAGCTTACCTGGTTGCATGGGTACAGGGCCCTGGTCTTGGACAGAGGGACTTGAGCTTGGGCTTGGCAGACTTTTTCCTCTGCTGGGCTGACTTCCCATTGCCTCTCAGAAGAACTCTCAGAAGCACATCGTGGAGAGAAATCTGAAAAAGATGCTGTGATGGGGACAGAACTGTGGCTCCAGGCCTGGTGCGGCACCGTCCCTCCCTGGCTCTGTCCTACTAACCTCCTTGCTGAGGCCTGCAAATAATCTCCCTCCCATCAGGACCAGGCTCCAGACTGTGAAGGGACTCTTCACTGTGGACCCTGTTTTCTCCCGTGTTACTGTGCTGCAGCCATGCGCTGTTCTGTTTCTGGGCCTTTGTGTGTGTGGTGTACCGCCCATTGGCTGGAAGGTGCTATTTCCCCTTCAGGGCTGTCTTAATCGCCCCCTGTCCCAGGAAGCTTTCTCTGAACCCCCCAGCCCTTGCTGTTCATTCAGATGGTCCACCCAGAACCTTTCCTGACCTGGGATCATATTTTGGGTGATAGGGGACACCTAGTTCACTCTAGGCATACCAGAACCCATGGCTAGTGTTACAAGTGGACAAAGGGGTCTTAGCTAGTTTGGCTCATTGGATAGAGTGTCGGCCTGTGGACCAAAGGGTCCCAGGTTCGATTCCAGTCAAGGGCATGTACCTTGGTTGCAGGCTCCTCCCTGGCCTGGGGCCCTGATTGGGATGAGTGCAGGAGGCAACCAATCGATGTGTTTCTCTCACATTGATATGTTTCTGTCTTTCCTTCTCCCTTCCACTCTCTCTAAAAGATCAATGGAAAATATCCTCAAGTGAGGATTAACAACAACAACAACAAAGTGGACAAGGGGAACCTGGTGTCACAGCAAGCTAAGGTGATGCTGGGCAAAGATGACTAGGAGGCTGTGTGACACAGTGATGACTTGCAAGGCTTTGGAAGATTGGTGTGGAGCCATTTCCTCTCTGCCTCCACTTCCTTATCTGAAAAATGGGGATAACAATACTTAACATTTCAGAGGTCACACATGTGAAAAGCCTGCTTCTACCTCACTATGTCTTGAATGTCACTCACCAGAGGCTGCTCCTAAGCGCCTTCCCTTTTCTCTCTTGGCTCCTGTTTGTGTTCCTTCCTGTTTTATTCATTTATTAAAGCTTTTGTTTATTTAATATGCCATTATTCTACAGCTCAATGAAGACAGGACCTCTCCTTATTGGCCTGTTTTCTCAGCATTTTGTGAGGCCCTTGGCCCACAGAAGGTGGTCAATGCATATGAACTAAATGGATGAATGTAATTATTAGTTCTTTGGACAGTGTCTTAAAAAAACTGACAGGAGCTGGGAGAGGGAGGGAGGGAGGGAGGGAGGGAGGGCTGGGGTCCATGATCATCCTTTAGCAACAGTAGGCTGTAGTGCCAGGGCAGAGCACCAGATGAGAGAAAAAGGCCACCACAAGGATCAGAGCAAGAAGGGGCAAATGTGGCTGCTGGCAGGGGGTGCAGGACACCCCTCATAAGGTTTTATTTATTGATTCATTTTAGATAGGGAGGGGGAAGAGAGAGAGGAGAGAGAGAGAGAGAGAGAGAGAGAGAGAGAGAGAGAGAGAAACTTGTTGTTCCACCCATTTATGCATTCATTGGTTGGTGCTTTTATGTTCCCTGACGGGGGATGGAGCCTGCAACCTTGGCTTATTGGGATGAGGCTCTAACCAAATGAGCTAGCTGACCAGGGCTGGACAGTTGTCTTTTCCTTAAAATAATTTAAATTCCCAGGTTTCCAGGGTAATGCTGATTTTTCTAAACACTATTTTAAAGTGTTTCAGGGAGGTGGTTTCATTCCTTTCCGTAGAGAGATGCATAATTACACTAGTTTGTGATATAGCAGGCTCTGTCCTTACCCTTGAATCCTAACACCATGCCCGGGTGAGGACAGGTGTCTGTCACTATCATGGATTGACTTCTAGGGCCTCACAGGCCAGTCCTGTCTGGAGTAAAAATCCTGCCTTATGTGCAAGGGAATTGCCCTCAGTTCTGCCGTCTTGTGTCATCGACAGGGGCTAACAGTGCCTGTTTCTGCTGCCTCCCACTGGGATTTCAGGATTCATGGAACAGGAGCTCCCTTTTTAAAAAAAAAATTATATTTTAATTGATTTCAGAGAGGAAGAAAGAGGGAGAGAAAGAAACATCAATGATGAGAGAGAATCATTGATTGGCAGGCTTTTCCCTCTGCTGGGCTGCACGTCCCCCACTGGGGATCGAGCCCAACCCGGGCATGTGCCCTTGACTAGAATCAAACCTGGAACCCCTCAGTCCACAGGCCGACGCTCTACCCACTGAGCTAAACCAGGCAGGGCGGACAGGAGCCCTTTAATACAAAACAGGCGTAATTAGCAAGTGGCTCCTACTGACTTTGGGATTCTGAAGCCTTGGCAGCCTAGATGGTGCTGCTGCCTCCTCAGGTCTCGACTCCCTCACTGCTAAGGCACCCCTTCAGGTCAGGTTTTCAACATTTCTGCTGCTCCCCAGCCTTTCCCCTTGAGTATGAAGTGCGGGCTCTATGCTCGACTGTGCAGAAAATCCCCGAGGAGATCTTTCCTAGGTAGCAGGAGTGATTAATTCAGGCCAACCAGGCTGGAGCTGTGTGACTTCAGAAAGAGCATGCATCCTTTCCATCTCATCTGTGAATTAGGGATAACACCGAGTCCACAGGGCTGTGGGGGCAGTCGAGGACCCTGGCACAGAAAGGTTAGTTTCCTTTCCCCTCCTTCAGCAAGAAACGTCACCACAATCACCAACTGCACTAAACCCAGAAACTTCTTCCCGCTGCAGGTGGAGCTGGGGGATGGGCCGAAGGAAGTAGAAGTGCACTCAGACTGGAAGCCCCCAGCACCCTCTGCTAGCTCCCTTCACCTGGTTGGGCCAGGAAGCCCCCTGGGAGGCAAAATGAAGACCATGGGGTTGGCCAACACTTTTAAAACAGAGGACCTAATAATTAATTTATAAGCACTTGAATAACTTACTGTGTGTTAGGCACTTCCTAGGGGACCTGGGCCAGTGGGTGGAAGGAGGTAGTAAAAAGCAGCTGAGATCAGCACAGTGCTCACAATGGTTTTTTTTTTTTTTTTAAACATACCCCATCGATTCCCCACAGAGAGGAAGAGAGAGAGAGAGAGAGCCAGAAACATCGATCAGCCACCTCCTGCACATCCCCCACTGGGGATGTGTCCGCAACCCAGGTACATGCCCTTGACCGGGATCGAACCCGGGACCCTTCAGTCCGCAGGCCGACGCTCCATCCACTGAGCCAAACCGGTTTCGGCTCACAATGGTTTTTATATCATCTCACTTGGTCCTTTGAGAGGTCTGCATTTGAATCCCACTCAGATACAAGGACCAGGACCCACAGAGCCCGACCTCATGCTCACTGCCACACAGCTGGTCAGTGCAGAGCTAGGTCTGCCATTCCTGCCTTTGTGTTTTTGTGCTTCAGAGGATAATTTCTCAGGGGTGGGGTATGAGTGGTGAGTTTGGATTGAGCTCAGCTTTCTCCGATTGAGCTGAGAAATATCACCTTTTTGAGAGGAACTGACGATATTAGAGTTGAAAGTGTCTTCAGAGATTATATTCCCAACTTCTCTCATTCACTGAAGTTGGAAAGCTGGGGTCCAGAGAGGGCCCCAAAGTCACACAGCAAGTTGGTAACTGCGATGGGACCAGACTAGGCATGCAGACAAGCTGGAGGCCACAATGTAATACTCCAGAGGACAACGGTGTAGAAGGGGGGCCTCGGTTCCTTCAGAACCCTTAGAAATCATCCCTTATCCTCCGTAGAAACCTCCTTCTCCTTGACCTTTCCCCCAACTATAAAGCCCACTCTGTCGCTAAGGGGCCCATCCTTCCCCACAGGCCCAAGGCCATCGGAAAACAAAACAAGCATACTTACTGTTTTCCTGTCACCAGAGGCTTAGAATGGCGGCTCGGCCAAGACACATGCTTTGGCTGGAGAGGTTAGGGCTTTGGGGGGCCCTTCTGGAAGCCTGTCAACATCCTTAGTCCTAGGACATCCAGAACCCTCTTGGCCTGGGAGAATCTTCAGGGAGAGGCCCTCGATATGGCTTTTGGTGGCTTGGTTTCTGCCTGTGGTTACCTGGGATGGACAGGAGCCTGGACTGGGTGAGCCTCCAAAACGCAGGTGGGCCAGAGAAGAAGGCCCAGAGCGCTCTGAGCCTGTGACAGAGTCCTCGGGGCTCCTGGCTCACATCTGCAGACTCTGTGGTTCTCACAACCACCCATTTCCTCTGACGGCATCATAGGCCATCAAGGAGCCACCTTCCCCAAGTTCCTGTTTCCTGGGCAGAAGCGACTGCCTTTTCATGATCCTGGAGGGAGAGGCTGTTTTCTGTCTTTACAACTTGGTCTTGCCCAAGGAACACAAAACTGAGGCAAATGAGCAGGAGTTTCCAGGTTTATCTGATTATAATAGTCACCCGAGGGGCTTGTTAGTGTCAGAACCCTGGGATCCTCCTACATCTGAATGCAAGTCACCAGAGGAGCAGCCTAGGACTTTGAATTTTAAGCAGGTTAAGAGAACCCTTTGACTGGCAAGCCTGGGAAGCACTGCCTTGGAGTGATGTGTCCCAACCTTCAATGTGTATAGCAATCACCCAGGGATTTTGTTAAACAGCAGATTTGGGTAAGTGTGTCTGGGCTGGGTGGGGTTCAGATTATGTATTGCTACTTACTCCCAGGTGACACCCATGTTGCTGGTCTGGGGACACTTTGAGTAGCAAGACCTTTGGATAGCGCTTCTCCAAGTGTGGTCCCCAGACTAGCAGCTCAGCATCATCCAGGAATTGTTAGACATGCACATTCTTGGGCCCTCAGATCTGCTGAATAAGAAACTCCATGGTGGGGCCAACAATCTTCCACAAGCCTTCCAGGTAACTCTTGATGCACACCCCTCGCTTGGGAATCACTCAGCCGGGATAAAGAATCTGATATTATGGCCTTTGATTATTGTTACCTCCAATCATAGAAACTTAATAAAATTCCCAGCTTGTTAAAATCTCAATAACCAAAACCACTTTGCAGCCTTTCCATTAGGGGGCTTAGTATTACTGCAGAGATTTTTTTTTTTAAACACCAAATGACCCACTGCTTTGATATAGCTGACTCCAGCTCAGATTATGCAGCTTTTGGGGGGACCTGGTCAGCTGGGGCACACTCCAGCTCAGGTTCTCTATTTCCGCTAGGCAAGGTTGGTCTGACATGAACTCCGTGAGTACTTGGCATGGAGAGTTGAAGGAGCTAGAGTGGAGGTGCACTCCACTGGAGCCTAGATCCGACACTTAGTTCTGTGACCATTTCTCATCCATAAAATGGGACTAGTATCTCATTGGGCCAATAGAAGGAAACATATAGGAAGGCGCTAAGGGCCCAGCCTGTAGTAGGTGCTCAATAAAAGGCTGAAAAAACATGGAAATACATTGATTTTGGAAGAACTAGGAACTTCTTCTAGTGAGGTGACCTTGGCATTCACTTAACTCCCCTTAGCAGTTCTGTCTCTGTGAGACAACCCACTGTGTCTTGCGAACTGGATAAAATGACTTGGAAAAGAGCTTTTGAAAAAAATATGTATTTTTATTGATTTCAGAGAGGAAGGGAGGAGAGATACTGCTTCCTGCACACCCCTTGCTGGGGATCAAGCCCACAACCCCAACATGTACCCTGACCGGGAATCAAACTGTGACCTCCTGGTTCCTAAGTCAATGCTCAACCACTGAGCCATGCCAGCTGGGCTGGAAGAGAGCTTTATACAATCATCACATACAGTATACCTGGCCCTTTACTTACCTCTCACAGAGCAGGCACCCAAGATTTTTTTGGACTGAACAGGAGTAAGAAACT
>NW_006291383.1:5179755-5205273 GCF_000327345.1 Myotis davidii | reverse complement strand
AGAGTGCAGTTAGGGCCAGTAAGGTGCATTCAGTTAAGGCCTGACTCCAGGCACAAGGCTAAGGTGGGAAAGCAGGCAACCATCCATGCCAAGTGGGGCCAAAAAGGCTGCAGCAGTGTGGCTTTTAAGAGGAACTGTCCATCAGACCTCCGCCAGCTCTGGAACTCTGTGTTGGCCTGCAATGTCGGGAACTCAGCTCGGTGACCTGTATCTGTCCGCGTGCATTTGTTTCATCTCCTCTACCAGACTGAGCAGGGTCCGAGTCATTTTACAAGTTTCTCCCTCAGACACAGCAACCTTGCTGTACTATGGCTGTGGCGCTCCTGGATCATTCAAAACTGACCTGAGATGGTGGCCTCCTGAAATTATTCTTGGTGGGTACAAAGAGAGTCATTTCCGGAGAAATACAGCCTGGTCTGTTTAAACCAAGTGGTTGTAGATTATTGCTGAGGGGCAGGACTCAGCAACCCCAGACGGCAGAGCTGAGGAACGGAACACATTTCCAAGACCTCAGCTTCTCCTCCATCACAAACCATGGTTGGACTTCTCACGATTTTTGGTTGGGATAGAGGGTGTGTGAGACAGACTTGGGCTTCTGGTACGACCTTAGGCAAATTATTTATCCCAAGACTTCATTTCTTCGCTGGGTGGGATAATGATCAAGTATGTGGAAATGCCCAGCACAGGGCCCATATACAGTAACTTGGTCCCTGCCTGAGCCCCAGTGAGTGGCTTGAGAGAAATAAGACCAGCAGTTGGGTAACAAGAGACATATACAGCTTTATTTAATAATCTGTAAAAAGGCGTCCTCCGGCAGAGTGGCGCATTCCCTATCTTGGCAGAAAGCGAATACTACGACGAGAAAGCCCCTTTCTAAGATTTGGAATTGTGTCGCCCTATGTTTTCATCTCGATGCTCTCAATAGCTGGGCCCTGGCTGTGTGGCAGCTGGTTTCACCCTCCACCCAGTGATACTCACACAGTAGTAGACTGAACACAGTGTTACCTGGACAGGCTGCCCTTACAGACTGACCCCTTTCCTCCTACAAAAGAGTTCACAGAATTAAGAATCTTCCTGAGAAATGAGTCCTATCTCAACTTCACTTAGCTTCCATTAAATTTGCTGCAAAAAGGCTATATTTATTAAATAGGATATTATGTTAATGCCAGTTCCTCTTCCCACTGCCATTTCCTCACCACCTACATAATTTTCAGGCCATACCTCTGCCTTTCTGGAGGATGGAGAGTGTTTCTCCATCTCTCCATCACAGACCTGGAGGCATTTCTTGCAGATATCTAGTAGTAGTATCAGACAGTTTTTCTCCAGCAGAGTGAATGCCTGGCATTTTGTTTTCAACCTTCCTGTTCTAATAGAGTCCAATAATTAAGCCACGCCCACTCCCTGGGAACTACTCCATGTTGCACCAGAACCTCATTATTCATGGGCTTCTAACAGTACATATCCCTCCCTTTACTTATAGTGTATGAAAATTCACGTGGACAGGAGAAGGTCGCTGGGCACCCTGCCTGCTTCTCTATGTAATAGGCTCCCTTCTATTGGTCACAATCAGTCAAGAGTCCAAACAGTGATTATGATCTTCCACATTCCTCAGAGCTGCTCTCTTCAGAAGTCACCTTGCAAATCTTGTTGACCAATTTGGAACCAAAAGAGAATGTAGTAACCTACCCTATCTAGAAAGCTGTTCTGTGTATTTCCCCTAAAAACACCATTGAAAATGCAAAAAAAGGTCCCTTTTTTGTTTTGTTTTTTGTTTTGCAGAAGCTCTACAAGAAAGCATGTCTAAAACCACATATCTACGCACACACAAACACAGACACGCGTGCTCACACACATACGTCAGGATTAAAGAATCTTATTAGATATGTAGTTGGGAAAGCATGGAGAAAAGCTGGCAAGAGAAGATATGGAGATTTGATCAGTTAAGGACGTTGGAATGTTATAGTAATGGCATGGAAGTGGTTCCTGGCACATACAAAAAGGGGTGTGGGCAGGCAGAGAATGATAAATCCAGGATACCAGAGAGAAAGAGTCAGTGGTCATGCAGGAGTAAAGATAGATGCCGGTTTGCTGGATGAAATGTTATATTGTGGAGTGGTTGTTTGAGGAGGATGGACTTGGATGGTCCAGGGGAGGAGCATCTGCTTAGCAGGACACCTCCATGGTCTGGTGTCTGTCCAGAACATCAGGGGACTTAGAGGATTCTTGAGTTCCATCTGACTGATTGCTGGTGACAGATCGGCTGAAGGCACTTTCTCCAGAGCCGATACTACTTGAGGTTGAGTGGGTTCGTGATCGGACGAGCCGGGTCATGCTGGCAGATGGTACTGTAAAAAAGAACCAAGAGGACTAGAAGATGGAGCCCTGGTTAAACTCAGTTAATCCAGAAGTTCACCGAAGGCTTTATGTTTAGCTTTCCCAATCCATTTAAAGTGACACTCAGGACAAGACAAAGCCATCTTCACTTTGCATTATTTGCTCAAGGTGAGTAGCTATATGCAAGGCTGCTTTAATCCTCTAGATCTGGAATCTCAGTTGATTCTTGTCCACAGCAGAACAAGGAAAAACCTAAGTCCAGAGTATGCCTCTTAGCTATGCCCACGCCATTCATAATGAATAATTAGGCAGGAAGCTTTGGGAACCCACACAGGTAACCAAAACCTGCAGTGCATGCAAGAATAAACCAAAAAGAAAGACAAACCACACAAGTATGAAGGTGTTTCACAAACACAGTGCAAGCCCGATACAACAAGACTACCATCCATGTCCACAGGCTACCCTTGCTACGGGGGAGGAGACATGCCTGAAGCTGGTGGCTGCCTGAGCAGGAAGGGCTCTGAGGGTGGGTGTTTAACTCAGATTCCTGTTTTGCCACTGCTTTAAGCCTAAGATCCTCCACTTGGCCAGAACAGGGCCTTACCTGGCATAACCTCTCTGCTTATCTTCCTGAAGCACCAGCCATTCCCCCGGCTGTTACTTCAAATGCTGGGGTCAAAAGATGCCATCACCTGCAGAAATTTTCTAGGCACAGGTTCTGATGGTCCTATTTAGAATCAAGGTGGCCCTTTGATTGCTGTGTCTGGGAGTTAATGCAAGGTTCAGTAGGAAATGGGGGAAGAGGGGCCCTGCCTATAAAGTTTCAGTGCTCCTGTAACTCAATTTAGGATGATGAGATGAAGCGCTATTTCTAGTATAACCCACTCCTTTCTTCCTTCTGGTGGCCCAGGGCTAGACCTGCAGGCTAACACTTTTGGGGCACAATGAGCCACGTTCTATCAGGCTCTCACTGCACAGGAAAACTGCGGACATGCTGCAGGCAGCCAATGCAGCCAGGAGAACATGGCTGGGAGGCGGGAGCAGGGCCAGCACAGAGGAAGGTACCTGACTCGGTGCTCAGGTGACTGAGCTGCACATACGGGACTGGAAGCAGGTGGACACAGGAAAAGGCAGGTTAGTGACCCGAGAGTGCCAAGTGGCAACCTTAGCTGCCTAGCAGACACTGACAGAATTCTCTTGAGCCAAGGATTAAGTTTTTGTTTTCTGCTTTTTAAATATGCTTTTTAAAAAACTATTTTAGAGAGAAGAAGGGAGAGGGAGAGAAACTTTGATGTGAAAGAGAAACATCAATTGGCTGCTCCAGTACCTTCCCTATTGGGGATCAAGCCTGCAACCCAGGCATGTGTCCTGACCCCGAATAGAATCGTTGGTGCATGGGATGACATGCAATCAACTGAGCTACATTGGCCAGAGTGCCAGGGTTGAAGTTTTATCTCAGACAGGTGAGGCTGACTGATGCTCTATAGAATCTCAGATGTTACTTCTCTCAACCAGTCAAAGGTCTTCCCCTCCACTATAAACAGCCTACCCTGCTCTGGATTAGAAATGGGCTGGAAGTCCCGGCTGGTGTGGCTCAGTGGGTGAGCATCGACCTATGAACCAGGGGTCATGGTTCGATTCCCAGTCAGGGCACATGCCTGGGTTGTGGGCTCATCCCCAGTAGGGGGCGTGCAAGAAGTAGCTGATTAATTATTCTCTCTCATCATTGATGTTTCTATCTCTCTCTCCTCCCTTCCTCTCTGAAATCAATAAAAATATATTAAAAGAGGCGGGGAGGAGAAAGAAATGGGCTGGAAGACCAACTGTTTTCTCGGAGAAGGATGAGAGAGCTGGCTGGGAAAGGGGCTCCTGTCCCGCCCAGTGGCCCAGAAGGACAAGGTATGGGCTTGATTGGTAGTAGATCACAGACGGGGATCACATAGCCACTCTAGACAACACATACATGCTTTTCCTGCCAGGTATTGGGCTAGATCCAGGGGACCAGCTGCTGCCCAATGGCAATTATCTGCACTAATACCAAAAACAGGAGAAAACCACCCTACTTGGAAAACAGCTCTGTACCTGGGTGGAAGAGTTTTTCTTAAAACTCCAAGAAAGGAGCAAGTATGGATAGTCTGTGACAAATAAGAAAGCTCAGGGGTCTCACAATTCAAGAGATCAGGACAGCGGCACGTGCTATGGACACATCCCTTGACTCACTCTAAAAAGTTCACCTCCTGTTATGGAGCAGATTTAGCTGAGGGACACTACCCTTTTCTTCTCTAGTCGCCTTTTTGTTTCTCTAGGCCAGCAGTCGCCAACTGGTGGTCCACAGACCACTGGTGGTCTGTGAGGTCCGAAAGGTTGGTGACCACTGCTCTAGGCCAGGAGTCATTAACCAGCTGAGTTTAAACGCAAATCATAATTTCAGATTTATAGGTAGGCCAGCCTAAGCTTCAGTGGTTCAATGTGGGGGCTCTGGAATCAGACTTCCAGGATTTGAACATGGCTCTGTGGCTACATTCTAGGAAATGTGCTTAGCTTCTTTGGGCCTTAATTTCTTCTATAAAATAGGACAAATAGCAGAACTTACCTCTTAAGGTTATAAATACAGAGTGCTTGGCATATAACCTCTAATTGTTTTAGTAAGTGTTTTAGCTCATCACACACACACACACACACACACTGCAGAACCATTTTGGTTTCTACTTGACTTCAGGCTGGCTAGCGAAGGGAATTGTGGGCTCCCACAAGATGTCAAAATGACCCCAACACCAATAAATTTTTGCTAGATAGAAAATTGTATACTACTCACTGTATCCCATTCCCTGCAAAAAGTACTTGAAGGCCTCAGTGAGCTTCCCAGGCTAGGGTGACAAAATAAGAAGGCATTAATGTTTGTACAGACAATGAGGCAGAGTCAAATAAGTGCTTAAAAAAAAAAAATCTCCTTACCTGAACTACTTGGGGCAGTCCACCACAGTCTGCCATCTAAAAGAGGAAAAATATGTAAGTCAGCTGGAACTTACACTTAAGGGAAATGTTCTGAATATCCACGAGTCCTTTCAAACAGGAAAGGATTGAATTTTAGGTTCCTTAATTTAATGTTTAACTGCTTCCAAGTATACATCTCCTCAGTGCACTCTTATACAAAGACTTATATTCTAGCAATGGCCTGGTACATACATCTGAAAATACTGTTACTTAATCAGTAAGGTGCAGAGCCTAGCTTTCAGGCCCACAGCGGGACTTTCCTGTTAGGGGTGGTCGTGAAGTTAACCACCACCATCAACCATGGTTCCGCCTCCACCCGAAGAATGTTACTCTCAGAGTCCTCAGAGTGACCCTAACTTCTCAGGGTTCGTGTGTTCCAAGTTCCCTCTCAGCTCTATATTGTATTTATTCCATGATTAATGGGGATTCTCAAATCAGGAGCTGGCCCCAGCTGGTTTGGCTCAGTGGACAGGGTGTTGGCCTGTGGACCAAAGGGTCCATAGGTTGCAGGCTCCTCCCCGGCCCTGGCCCTGGTCAGGGCACGTGCAAAAGGCAACCAATTAATGTGTTTCTCTCACATCGATGTTTCTCTCTGTCTTTCCCTCTCTCTTCCACTCTCTAAAAATCAATGGAAAAATATCGAGTGAGGATTAAACAAATAAATTAAAAATCAGGTGCTGATGTGGATTCGGCCAACTCGCTTCATCAGCCACTTTCCTGCCATAGCTAGATTTGATGAGGCTGTCTCTTACTTCATTAATCTTTTTTCTTTTTTTAATGTTTTAACTTATTTATTTATTTATTTTTAGAGAGAGAGAAAAGAGGGAGAGAGAAACACTGATCTGTTGCCTCCTGCATGCACCCTGACTGGGTATGTGCCCTGACTGGGAATTGAACTGGTGACCTTTTGATGTACAGGATGACAACCAACCGAGTCGCACATGTCAGGGCACTTCATAAATCTTTACATCTGGTTATTCTCACTTGTGCAAGGATTTCTAGAGTTCTATTAGCATGCATTGGAATTACCTGGAGGACTCATTAAAACTCAGAATCTTGGGTTCCTGCCCTAGAGATACTGGGTTGGGGCTCAAGAATTTGCATTTGCAACAAACTCCCAGGTGATGCAGATTCTGTCAGTCTGCAGAGAATACTGTTCTAGGGCATGATGGCTAACCAAGAGCCCACCCCTCTTCTTCCCCTGTTATGCATTTGATACTCATAGACAGTATCCTATTCAGGCTGACTGGCATTTAAAAAAAGAGATGTGAACCCCACGGTTTCTATTCACCAGCACAAAAACTTTCCTTGAGGGAGAGACTATTATTTAGCACATGGGATACTATAGAAGGTAAAGAAATTTGGGGTTAATTAAGAAACAGCACCCTGAAAATTATAAGCATAAGAGCAGGAACAAACATTTAACATGATTTAAGTATAAAACAGACCTTACTGGGACAGGTTATATTTTTATGATGTTTAGGAGTCAAAATCTGATTAGAACCATAAATCAGTTGCCATATGCAGAGAAAGAATATTGGGAGGAATTATTTCCAAGCTTGACATCTATCAAATAGTTGGAGAGTCAGTTCACTCATTGGGTTGTAGATGGGCACTTTTGCCCACATCTATGGCTACTGCAGAGTTCACTTTCTGTTTCTGGAGTATGGATTCAAACCTGCCAGGAGATTTGAAACCACATACTTTAAAAACATTCATATTTTAGACTAGTTCATCAATCACCTGGACCCCAAAACACTTAATTTTGTCACCTCTGAGTATTAACCTCATGCTATATTTCCAGGAACTATGGGCTGCTTCTGGTGACAGCACTTCCTTTTCAATCACACTTCAAAGAGAAAGGGAAGAAAGCAGGTGTTTCAGGCTGAGAAAGCAGCAGTAAGCAACATAAAATCAGCACTCGTATCTACAGTAATCCAAATTTGAACCAAAGGGTCAGTCCCTAAACATTACACTAGAAGTGCTAAAAAAAGCAAGATTGCCGAAACCGGTTTGGCTCAGTGGATAGAGCGTCGGCCTGTGGACTGAAAGGTCCCGGGTTCGATTCCGGTCAAGGGCATGTACCTGGGTTGTGGGCACATCCCCAGTGGGAGTTGTGCAGAAGGCAGCTGATCGATGTTTCTCTCTCATCATCGATGTTTCTAACTCTCTATCTCTCTCTCCCTTCCTCTCTGTAAAAAATCAATAAAATATATTAAAAAATAAATAAATAAATAAAAAAGCAAGATTAATGCTCTTGCCTGGAGTTCAATCAAAAGGGGGAGAAACTTGATACTAACCCTAAAAATTTAGTACATGAGCTGTTCTCTATTTGCCTAAAAGAGAGGTTATTGGGAGCTTCCTTACTAATACAATAGGATTTAGCATATAAAGAAATTCTATCCGTTATCTTAATTTTCACAAAATTAAATAATGCTTATGAAGTATATAATGACACGGAAGATGCTCAAGTCAAAAAAGTTGAGGAAAACAGGGCTAGCACTAGCTGGTTTGGCTCAGTGGACAGAGCATTGGCCTGCAGACTGAAGGGTCCCGGGTTTGATTCTGGCCAAGGCCACATGCCCGGGTTGCTGTTCGACCCCCAGTAGGGGGTGTGTAGGAGGCAGCCAATCAATGATTCTCTCTCATCACTGACGTTTCTATCTCTCTCTCCCCCTCTCTGAAATTAATAAAAATATATTAAAAGAAATCAATGCTATAAATATCCTATAGTCTTAATGATCTAAAAATGTATAGGAAAAGACATCAGTATTTTTACTATAGGTTGCCTTTGGGTGTAGGATTATGGATAATTTTTACTTACATTGTTCTTTCTACTTTTCTCTATTTTCCAATTTTCTACAATGAAAATACATTAAGAAAATTTTTTCTTAATAAAAAAGGAATGAGAGAATCTCAGAGAGAGAGAGAAAGAAGCTTTCCTTCTTTCTGGGCAACTATTCTAGAAATACAGTTATCGGAACCATGTATAAAATACTCTGATATGGTTGGCAATAAGGAAAGAAGATGAATTACCTTTAGCAAAGTTGTATTTATAGGATTCAGGCGAGAATTGCATTCAACCTAAAAAAAAAAGGAGGAAAATTTAGGAACTACTAAAAATGTAAGAAATAGCTTGGCATGAGAATGATCTTCCAGATCAACAGCTCATTTTGGAGGTGGCTGAATCAGCCTAAATAAATAAATAAATAAATAAATAGGAGATACATTTATATGATGCTCTTTATAGCTTACATTTCTGAATAGATCTAAAAATCTGGCTAATTTCACTTCTGAATCAGTTACAAGTAGAGTCTTTAAAGAATCACCTGTTGAATTTAATTCCTTCTACCACTTTACATAACATGGGGGCAAATTACCAACGTCTTTAAGAAGTAAACTGGACCTGTGGCCATGATCACCTGCTGTGGTCCTGACGGCTTCCCAGACAAATGACCCCGGCTGAGCCCTGTGCACCTCCATTTCTTACCTTTTTCCTATGTTCTGGAGGTAGTGGGTTTGCCATTCCTTGCACCCAGACTCTTTTGTGTCTCAAGGTCTTTTTGACTGTTTCATCTAAAGTTGAACCCTCTATGGTTTTTCTCTCACAACAGTTATCATAATGAACAATTATAACCTTGTGTATTTACATATTTGGTATCTTGTACTTCTGTATCCACAAAGGCAGGGACCTTAAAAAAATGTTTTGGGGAGATAATCTCTAGATTTAGTCATGTTTTCTGGCCAATCTGATCAACTGGATCCCTCAACTTTTACACACTTGCCAAGCATGGACATACAAAGCACTGTACACTAAGAGTCTGGAATCTAGTGTGGTGAAAACCTAATACAAGGCAGAATGACATCACTTTAAAATTTCACAAGTGAGCTGAGTGAGTATAGAAGAATGACTAGACTTTCTAGAGATACAGTAAGAAGCGGTGGGTGTTTGAAGGCTTCCAGAGTCAAGGGGAAAGCATAAACAAAGACACAAGGGATGTGAAGTGGATGTACAGAGCACGTGCAGTATTTCAGAGGCAAGAGTCTCATGAGGAGGACACAAGTGGGCTGAGCCTGGAGAAGCACATTGACGATTACCACAGAGGCAAAAAGCCATGGCAGGTTTCTGAGGTGACAGGGTATGGGCTGTTTAAAGAGAGTAACCAGCAGTGGCCCGTGTGATGGATTGCAGAGGCAGGGAGACAGTTAGGTTTTGAAATTACCAAGGAAAGAGCCAGTGATTCAGCTGAACTTTTGCTCTGGGCAGGTACATACAAAACACTTATAAAATCGGGATGACTGAAAAGTTAGGATCACCAAATCAAAGTTTTTACTCTATACAAATAACAATAGAAGCAGTGAAAAACAAACATACTAGTTTACTACAGAATATGCATTAACCCTAAAGGGTAGATTTATTTATTTTTAAAATGTTTTTATTAATTTTAGAGAGAGAGGATGGTAGAAGGAGAGAGAAACATCAATGAGTAAGAAACACCAATTGGCTGCCTCCTACATGCTCCCCGACAGGGGATTGAGCCTGAAACCCAGGCATATGCCCTGACTAGGAACGGAACCAGTGACCTCTTGAGCGTGGGATGAAACTCAACCAACTGACCCACATCAGCCAGGATGAATTTTTTTTAAAGAACTTTATTGATTTTAGAGAGAGGAAGGGAAAGGGAGAAAGAAACATCGATATATTGCCTCCTGCACACCAGGGATCAAACCTGCAACCTGGGTATGTGCCTTGACCAGGAATTGAACCTGCCACCTTTTGGTGTACAGGACAATGCTCCAACCAACTGAGCACACTGGCCGGGGCCTAAAAGGTAGAATTAAAAAACTGCCAGGCACAGTGCTTAGAATACAGCAGATAGGCAATAAATATTTTCTAGAAGGATAAACTCCCAAGTTCAGTTTAATATAATAAATCATGCTTCCGTTTGGTTCAATAATTTGTAATTTCTATAACTTTGTAAGAAGTCTCCATATCTGGTAGACTAAGCATAATGGTTATTTTTTTACATGTTTACTCCCCAAATGCAGAGACTCCATCTTACTCTTTTTGTATTCTCTATAACATCAGGCAAATAAGAAAAGCTCAAAAAATGATGCTGAATGAATGTGAGCAAGAATAGCTAGCAACAGTGCTCACTTTGGCAGCACATATGCTAAAAAAATAGCTACCAACAGTGACCAGAACTTGTTTGAGCTTCTTCTTGCTCTTCCATGCATAGACAGGCCTCTATTCTCTACCAGCTTGTGGGATTGAAGTGCTCTGGCTGGGAGCTAGATCTGAATCTAGAACAGCATCTACTTTGTGGCACAGATAGGGCTAGCAATGTTCTTCTCTATAAACATGAAAGGTGTGAGCCCCACCCACTGGGCTCTGAACAGTGGTTAGAGCATTGGCCCACTACACCAAAGAGTGGAGGGTTTGATTCCCGGTCAAGGGCACATACTTGGGTTGCAGGTTCAATTCCCAATCCCAGTTGGGGCACATGCAGGAGGCAAACAATCAATGTATCTATTGATGTGTCTCTATCACATCAATGTCTCTCTCCTCTTGCACAAATGTCTCTCTCTCTCTCTCTCTCTCTCTCTCTCCTTCCTCCCTTCTACTCTCTTTCAAAAAAAAAATCAATGGAAAAAATATCTTCAAGTGAGGATTAATAACAAAAAAAGGTGTGAGCCCTGGCTGGTGTGGCTCAGTTGGTTGAGCATTGTTCCCTGTAGCAGAAGGTCACTGGTTCATGCCTGGGTTGCCGGCTCAATTCCAAGTAGGGGGAGTGCAGGACGCAGCTAATCAATGATTCTCTCGCATCATTGATGTTTCTATCTCTTCCTCTCCCTTCCTCTTTGAAATAAAAATGTATTTTTAAATCCTCACCTGAGGATATATTTATTGATTTTAGAAAGAGGAAGAGGGGAGAGAGAGAGAACATCAATCATCAATGTGAGAGAGAAACATCAATTGGTTGCCTCTTGTACTCGCTCCAACCAGGGATTAAATCCAAAGCCTAGGTATGTGCCCTAAACCACGAATCAAACCCAGGCCCTCCAGTGTATGGGACAATGGTCCAATCAAGCCACACCAGCCAGGGCAAAAAAATGTTTTTGATAGATGTTTTCACAGAACCTATCTCTACCTTTTTGGCCAGAAAAGACTGACCTTTATAAAAATCCTTCTTGATGAACTGGGATTATCACTATAATTTTACTAGAGGCCCAGTACACAAATTCGTGTATGGGTGGGATCCGATCGGCCCGCCCCCAATGGGGTGTTTGTATGTGTGTGTGTGGTGGGTCGATTGGGGGGTGGGGTGGGGCCAAGGGCAGTTGCCCCTAGTCAAACTCTCAGTTGAAGGAACAACTTGTATATTAGCCTTTTATTATATAGGATTACCTTTAGGGGGAAAATTTTTTTTTGGACGTGAGGGTCAGCTGCCTATGTGCTCAAGCCATGCCATGTATTTTACACGAGAGACAGACCGTTTTACAGGGCAATACAGGGTGATGTGAATATAATCTATCATCAACTGTATCTCACCTAGTAAACACTCCCTCTCCCAGCCCCACCTTTTTGCCTATGTCTACATTCCTGATTAGTTATTAGGCTCCCTTTCCAAAAAGCCTTACTCCCTAACATTTCACTCTAAAAAAGGGCAAAAGTGAAGGCTGCCAGAGAGAACCAGGTAACTTCACACACAGGTACTTTAAGTTATATATATGCTGTGGGAAACACAAGCAAATGCTAATAGACATGAAAAAATGTTACTTCATTTGTAACCAAAGAAGTGCAAATTAATTAACCTATCAATGAATTAATAGAATTTAAAAATCTAGTGCTGGACAGGCATTCTCAAACATTGCTGGTGGCAACATACTGATGAGTCCTTTTTAGAAAGGAATCTGGCAAAATATATCAAAAATCTTACAAAGGTTTATGAAACACTTCTGGCTATCCATCCCAGGAAAATAATCAAAGATTCAGGCAGATTTTATAAAGATGTTCAACAGAACATATTAATGGGACAAAATTAGAAATAATCAACAGGAGAATGAGGTTAAATAGCCAAAGGTACACTTATAAGACTGAATTAGCCCTAGCCGGTTTGGCTTACTGGATAGAGTGTCAGCCAGGGGACTGAGGGGTCCCAGGTTTGATTCCGGTCAGGGGCATGTACCTTGGTTGCTGGCACATCCCCAGGAGGGGGTGTGCGGGAGGCAGCTGGTCGATGCTTCTCTCTCATCGATGTTTCTAACTCTCTATCCCTCTCCCTTCCTCTCTGTAAAAAATCAATAAAATATATATTTAAAAAAAAAGACTGAATTACACAGATATACTGACTATATACTATGAGAAAATGCCAACAACAGTATTAAGTAATCAAGTCCTAAAACCTTGTAAAAAGCTTATAGTATAAAAGTTTGTCGCCCTGGCCGGTTTGGCTCAGTGGATAGAGCGTTGGCCTGTGGACTCAAGGGTCGCAGGTTCGATTCTGGTCAAGGGCATGTACCTTGGTTGCAGGCACATACCCAGTAGGGAGTTTGCAGGAGGCAGCTGATCGATGTTTCTCTCTCATTGATGTTTTTAACTCTCTATCCCTTTCCCT
This sequence comes from Myotis davidii, assembly GCF_000327345.1. Classification (NCBI taxonomy): domain Eukaryota; kingdom Metazoa; phylum Chordata; class Mammalia; order Chiroptera; family Vespertilionidae; genus Myotis; species Myotis davidii. Next base: position 5,192,326 of record NW_006291383.1, on the reverse strand, counting down.
TTCTCTCTGTAAAAAATCAATAAAATAGATTTAAAAAAAATAAAAGTTTGTCTTTAGGTAACTGGATCATGATTTTTCCTCAAGTTCTTCTATTTTCCATATTTTCTACAGTGAGCATATATTATTTTTAACAATGTGCTATGTGCCATGTGCTTAAGAAGGAGTTGGAGAAAAGCATACAGGCTCCAGCAGCCTTCCAGCCTGCTGATTCTGTTCCAAATTTATGGTGGCTGTAGAACAATCTGACAATAAGCAAATAGTGTTTAGCTGAACTACTTGACACAAAGTGAACTGATCCCTTCTGATGAAACCTAGTAATGAAGGAGGAATTCATTTATAACAAAGAGCAAGAACTTATATTCGTAATCAGAAATAACAAAAACTAGTATTTAAAAACTGTTTCCAGCACACCAGCAGTGTGCTATACACATTTTATTACATTTTAATCTCATTCATCTTCACATCAGGACATACTTACCACAGCCTCAAGTGCGGGTGAACTGTCCCCTACCACCAATAAAGTGGAACACCTGCAGAAAGCCAAAATAAGAGGCGACACTCAGCAAGCAGAACATAAGCTCCACTGAACCCTGAATTCATCTATGAAAGGCAAAGATATCCAGCAATTTAGAGGGGAAACTGAGGGACTTACTTTAAAGTCTTTGATTTGTTATCATTTTGGCCCAGCATGGGTCTTTCAATCTCCAGATCTCTGCGTCTAGAGAAACAAAGGAAGCAATGCTCTTTTTCAGATAAAATCATGACAACTCAGGTTATTTCCTGGTCATGAAAACCAAAATATTTCAGGGAATGTAAAAACTATCTTTCTCTCACACCCAATGAGGGAAGGGGCCCTTATGCAGTTTGTTCACAAGTAGCCATCCTGAACAGTACAGAGCAGGAACAGGCTCCTAGCTCAACCCTGGAGGACTACGTGGGATGCTAAAGGAGGCAACTGTAAAACTCAACAGGAACGCTACTGAAATCCTCAAGTCCTAAGGGTATTTAATTTTCCAACTTGTTTATAAAGGAATAAATTCCTTTTAAGAGAAGGGGTATTTTTTTTTGGGGGGGGGATGTTTTCCTTGTGACTAACATAGTTATTGACTAAAAAGAATGAGGTTCTGTTCATGTGTTACTTTTACAGATGTTAGCAAAGAGAAACTGAATCAAGGCCCAAGATTTCTATCATTTGTCCCCCTCACATGCACTTTTCTGTGCTACCTCAAATTGTGTGTTTTTATATGTGTACATAACTTTAGGTACTTTTAATCTCAAAACACCTAAAAACAACTGGTATTTGAACTTGCACAAAACAGCCTTCAGTTCATTCATTCTTCTTGATAGATGTTTTCCTGTCTAAAAGCCCTTCATCTTCTATTGTGGTAGGTAAAACAGCACAAAAACAATTCCGTCACATATTAGAAGCAGCAGTTCATCTCCCCTGCCCCGCTCCCCTAAAAGTCCATTATGTTTTTAGACCTGGTCTGCATTTAAGTAAATAGGAAACAACTGTACCCGTTATAAGAACACAGGAAGAGCTGTAGGTTTTCTTGGTTGATATCTTGGGCAATATGGAGTCTGTAGGTTTGAATCAGGTCCAGGTTGGCCTGCAACTCTTCCTAGAACAATTGAAAGACGCAAGTAAACTTCTGAGTTACAGTATAACCCTCCTGTGTTTGGTTTGCAATATCAATGTCTGAAACCAAATCTCCCTGCCCATATTTGTATCAAACTGATTCAGTGCCACATTCTGTGTTGGATGAGGGCACCAAAGGATCTGTGATGGAAAAGGATGGTAGCCAACTCTAGGTCAAGCGCAAAAACTTGGGAATATGCTGAATAACACTAACTTCAGCTCAGTGGAAAACTGCCCTAGATTTGGATTCAAGTACTATCTGTGGAACTCAGGTCACCTAACCATTCTGAACCCATTTCCTTATTTGTGATTTTTTCATAATCTACCATTTCTCATAAAAACAGAGACAGTATCTGTAAAACGAAGATAATAACCAGCTACAGGGCTGTTTTAAGGATTATATAAGAAAAGTTATATGAACTGTAAACTTAAAATAAATGGAAAGTAACATTTCTCTTAATAGCCATAAATCTCTTAATTAGCATAATTAATTTACCTGTATCTTAACTAATATAACTAGTATATTACTATTTATATACTATCCTATCTAATAAAAAGGGAATATGCTTACTGACCTCACGCCATCACAAAGATGGTGGTGGCCACAGCCAATAAGGGGGGAATATGCTAATTGACTGCCCCACCCTCAAAGATGGCAGCGCCCACAGCCAGTAAGGAGAATGGGGGCAATCGCGTTAGCAGGGGAGCAGTTAGGCGTAGATCAGGCTGGCAGGGGAGTGCTTAGGGAGTTATCAGGCAGGCAGGCAGGCGAGCAGTTGGGAGCCAGCAGTCTCAGATTGTGAGGGGGATGTCCAGCAGTCAGACATCCCTTGAGGGGTCCCAGATTGGAGAGGGTGAAGACTGGGCTGAGGGACATCCCCCCCCTACCCCAGTGCATGAATTTCGTGTACCGGGCCTCTAGTCATTTAATAATATACATTATAGAATTATATATTACATTCCATTTGATATCTTACTTACTCAATTTATAATTTAATCTTATTACCAACACTATTAAAGGTATAAAATTCAAAAGAAACAAAATGGCATACACAGTAAGAAGTGAGTCTCCCTCCCTACCACCCATTGCCCAGTGGTCCTTCTCTTGCTGGCCTTCTCAGAGACCATCAGAACAAGTTGCCAGATTCTTGGGTACATAAGCATATATGTACATATGTACATATGTGTAGGCGCGCGCGCATACACACACACACACACACACACACACACCAGTAAGCAGTTTTAAGCAGAGGGAAAATGTTAGCATTGGAGGGAAAAAATGCATCAGGGATAGCAAGAGAGTCACTTATTCCAGGGCAGTGTGTAAAGGTCACCAGCAATCCTTGGGAGAGAAATAGAGATAAAGACAACATTTGTTTGCCTTCTCACTGTCATATGGATGATGTGAGCCAAGAATACAGTTGGAAACTGACCAAATGGATCACAGTCTACCTGAAGCTGTAGTGTACTGGAATCACTGCAAGGAAACTTAGTCAATACTAAAGGTATTATATTAAGAAAAATAAACAATAAGTGAAGCACACAATGATTAGAGATGTAGTTATCTAGCCAGCTCCCCCTTGAAGGTCTGGAGAGGAACTTCAGTAGCAAAGTTGGAGACAAAAAAGGGAAGAAATGATACTGATATAAAAGAAGTAAAACTGACTTAAGTGCTAACAGCACTTACTAGGCAAAGCTGTTAGGTATAAATTGCCTTCCCCTGACCCACCTTTTAAAAAAAAATTGTTAGATTTACTATTTTACACACTGCTTTTCCACTTAAAAGTATGGCAGGGGTCATTCTTTATTAGGACATTTGGAACTGTCTCATTTATTAATACTACCTCTTTTCCCACAACCCTGGCTAATACAAACAATCACTCTTTAATTTTTGCTAATGTGATAGATTAAAAAAGGGGGTATCACTGTGCTTTTTTCTATTACTGAAGATGAGATTATTCATGTTTAAAAACCTTATTTGTTTCCATTTCAAAGCAATAAAAGCAATATAAACATTCACTTATTTGAATTTTAAATGAACTATTCAGCCTTGTAACAACCCATTGTCGATGACCTTATATGTTTTTAATTAAACACACATTATGTATGTGACCAGCCATGTGGCCCAGTGGTTGAGCCTCAATATATGAACCAGGAGGTCATGGTTCAATTCCTGATCAGAGCACATCCCCGAATTGTGGGCTCGATCCCCAGTTGTGGGGCATGTAGGAGGCAGCCGATCAATGATTCTCTTTCATCATTGATGCTTCAATCTTTCTTCCTCTCCCTTCCTCTCTGAAATCAATAAAAATATTAAAATAAAATACAGATTAGCCCTAACCGGTTTGGCTCAGTGGATAAAGCATCAGCCTGCGGACTGAAAGGTCTCAGGTTCGATTCTGGTCAAGGGCATGTACCTTGGTTGCAGGCACATCCCCAGTAGGAGTTGTGCAGGAGGCAGCTGATCGATGATTCTCTCTCATCGATGTTTCTGGCTCTCTATCCCTCTCCCTTCCTCTCTGTAAAAAGTCAATAAAATATATTTTTCAAAAAAAAATACAGTTTAAACACACATTATGTATATATTGTGAGGATGTTCCTGCTTTACAGAAATTATTAAAATTCTGGTCATGGCTTTCCCTATTTAAAATAGTGTTTCTAACATACTCAAATGAAAGACTCAAAGCCTCATTCTTCCATGCCAGGCACTGTTAGAAAACTTTAGAAGTAACTGCTTTCCCTAATCAACCTCTCACAGGTATCCTAGAAGTCTGCCTCCAGGTTACTTAATACCCCCAGAATATGTCTTATAATTTCTTTCTCATTGCTTTTGAGCAAACTATTCCCCATTCCTGGAATGATCTCCTTTCTCCCCAAATCTAAAATGTTGAATTTTATCCACCCTTCAAGACCCAACTGGGATACTTTCTCTAGAAACCTTGAAGCCCTCCCTGATCCCAAAATCAGAAGTAAACCTCTCCTGCCTTTGAATTACTGTAAGGTGCCTCACACTACCTCTTGTAAGGGACCCTGGGATGGTAGAAAGAGTAAAACTTCAGACTCAGGCACACTTGGCTTCAAGTCTCCTCCTAATATGTTACTAGCTGCTAACCTTGTGTAAACCAATTCATTCTTCACCTGTAAAGTGGGAATAATATCCATTATGAGATTATTAGACTGAATTTATTAATGTAGATGAAACATCTGAAATGTGAAGGTGCTCAAAGAAATGTAGATTATATATATATATATCCTCTTCCCACAGGGTAAGCTCCTAGAGAACAAGGGCCATATCTTATATACCTTTGTCTATCCCAGTGCATTAAGAATGAAATTTTGCAAAGTCTGTGAACTGGTTTTTAAGGTCCACAGTCAAAACCAAACATGCTATGTCTTCAGAAAAGTAACTACACTACCCACCATTATGTAGTGCAAAGATCATGATATTTGAGAATTCTAAGTAAAGATGTTGGATTAAAATACAGCTTTACACCTTCAAGAAAAATTAAAAAAATTATTTTTCAGTCATAAACTCATAAGAACAAAGATAAGAAAAATGAAAACAGCAATAACATTTTGAAAGTGGAAAAGCAGAAGGAAAACTAATCACTCATTTAGCAGACTCGATTAAGACTGCAAAGTGGCACAAAACCATAAAAATCCTAGAAGAAAATACAGGCAGTAAAATCAGACATCTCACATAAGCAGAATTTTCACTGATACATCTCCTAGGCAAGAGAAACACAGAAAAAAAAAAGGGACTACATCAAACTAAAAAGTTTCTGCACAGCAAAAGAAACCATCATTAAAATGAAAAGGGAGGGAGAGCCAAGATGGCAGTGTAGGTAAACACCTGTACTTACTGCCTCCCACAACCACATCAAAATTACAACTAACATACAGAATAACTGTCATTCAGAACTGCCTGAAATCTGTCTGAATGGAAGTCCTACAACTAGAGAAGAAAAGAAGAAAGTGCATTGCCCTAGCTGGTTTGGCTCAGTGGATAGAGCATCTATCTGCCTGTGGACTGAAGGGTCCTGGGTTCAATTCTGGCCAAGGGCACATGCCTGGGTTGTGGGCTCGATCCCCAGTAGGGAGTGTGCAGGAGGTAGCCAATCAATGATTCTCTCTCATCACTGATGTTTCTATCTCTCTCGCCTTCTCCCTCCCTCTCTGAAATCAATAAAAATATAAATATTAAAAAAAGAAAGTGCATTAACATGGTAGGAGAGGTGGAGGTATGGAACAGGCTGTTCTGACACCACATGTGGCATTTCTTTAATCAGGAGGGTTATCTCCAAGGCCTCCCATGAAAAGCAGGGGGTCCCAGCCCCACACCAGACCCCAAGCCCAGGATTCCAGAGCTGGCAAGAGAAGTCCCCATAAACTTTGGGCTGCAAATTATGGTTTAGTGACATGGAGGCTGTTGAGTGACATGGAGGCTGCTGGATTCACAGGTGTTCCTCTTAAAGGATTGGCACACAAACTTACACTGTCCAGCTTCCTCTTAGTTCCAGTGCTGGGTGGTGGCTTTGGGGGAATCGAGGGACATATGGGGAGGAACTGGACTGTCTGGCATCTGGGCAGGAACTCAGGGAGGCAGCTTTCTCCCAGAAAGGGGTGCTCACAGGGTCACTGTTCCTGTGCTGGGACTTCCCTGCCACAGAGCTGCCATCCGAGTAGCCCACACTGTTCTCTGCCCTGGTGATTCCCTGACACCCGGCCACATTCAATCTGCAGCCCCACCCAAGCTGTTTGCAGCTGCTTTTCCATATGAATGGCTGTCCTGGCTCAGACTTCAGACTTTGGTAAAAATCTCTTAAACAAGCAGCAACTGGAGTCAGCATGCCCCAAACCTATCAATAAAAGACCGAAGACCTGGCAGTAGCACCAGCCTGCCTTGCTTCACAGCTGGGCCTCACCTGGGCACTTCCTACCCCAATACAAATAGCAGCAACCTGCAGATCTTTCTGTAGCTCCTGCCAGGTGGCCCTAGGCAGTGGCTGACTTTGCACCTCTCAGGAGGCCTGAACCAGTGCACCTGGTGGACAGCTTCAGGCCATAGCAGATTATAATTCTATACATCTACAAGTGACACACGCAAGGGGAAGACTTAGTGAGCACCAAAGCCCCACTGAAGCAAGTCCTGCTCCATTGGAATGTTTCCTGCATAGCATCTCTTCCATTGTAGATGCAGCTAGTCCTCACAGCCAATTGGCCTGGAGGCCAATTCCTCCCACGGATGCCAATAGCAACCAAGGCTCAACTATAACAAAACTATGCACACAGCCCATACAGGGGCGTACCTAGAGTGTCCAGCTCATGAGGCTGAGCAACTGGGTCCCACAGGACACCTATTTCACAAGACTACCCTACCAATTTCAGGAGAATTAACAGCTCTACCTAATACATATAAATAAACACAGGGAAGCAGTCAAAATGTGGAAACAAATATGTTACAAATGAAATGGAAGTAAGCAAGCTACTGGATACAGAATTCAAAACAATTCTGTTATAAGGTTACTCAAGGAACTTAATGAGAGCTTCAAGGGATTTAGTGAGACTTTCAAGGAACTAAGTGAGAATGTCAAAGACATATAAAAAAGAACAGTCAGAAATTAAGCATACATCAATTGAAGTAAAGAATAATTTACATGTCTTAGCTGGCTTGGCTCAGTGGATAGAGCACTGGCCTGCAGACTGAAGGGTCCCAAGTTTGATTCCAGTCAAGGGCACATGCTCAGGTTGTGGGCTCGACCCCCAGTAGGGGGTGTGCAGGAGGTAGCCAATCAATGATTCTCTCTCATCATTGATGTTTCTATCTCTCTCTCCCTCTCTGAAATCAATAAAAATATACTTAAAAAAAGAATAATTTACAGGGATTCAATAGTAAAGTAGAATATTCCGAGAATCAAATCAATGATTTGGAATATGCAAAAGCAAAACACCCAATCAGAAAGGGGAAAAAAAGAGAATCCAAAAATATAAAGACAGTGTAAGGAGTCTCTGGGACAATATCAAGTGTACCAACACTCACATTATGGGGATACCAGAAGAAGAAGAGAGCAAGATATTGAAAACCTATTTGAAGAAAAAAATGACAGAAAACTTCCCCTATTTAGCGAAAGAAATAGACTTACTTGTCAGCTTTACAGAAATAAAAATAATTAAGGGATTATTATGAATAATTACATGTCAACAAATTAGATAACCTAGATGAAATGAACAAATTCCTAGAAAGATATAAACCACCCATCTAAAGAAGAAATAAAAAAATGTGACTTGATCTATAACAAGAGATTAAATTAGTAACATAAAAACTTTCCATTAAGAAAGCTTTGGTCCAGATGGCTTCAATGTGAATTCTACCAAACATTTAAAGAAGAATCCACAGTAATCCTTCCCAAATTCTTACAAAAAGTAAGAGAACACTTTTCAGCTCATTCTATATGGGCAAGTACTACCTTAATACCAGACAAAGGCATCATGGGAAAATTACAGACGGATATTCTTTCTGAATATAGACACACACACACACACACACAATACTAGCAAACCAAATGTAACAACATATAAAAAGTATTACATTATACACTATGAACAAACAGCATTTATCCAAAGAATTCAAGGTTAGTTCAACATACCAAAAAATAAATAAATAAATGTAATATTGAAGCATCTATCTTATATAAAAACTGCTGCTTGAAATTTTAACCCTGCTATTTTGGCTTCTGTAAATGCTTGCTTGCTTAAATAATAAGGAAAATGAGACTACTCCCATTTCAGAGAGGCCATTAAACCTTCCCCAGATGAAGTTATCAGTGCTGGTGCTAGGCCAAGCCTTTGGTTGAGGTCTCAAAGCTCCAACACATAGGAGCTCTTTAAGAACTTGCAAAGGGGACCAGAAAACCCCATATTTGGGAGACAAAGAGGGTGAAAAGGTATAAATACAGGAAACTTCCTGTGTGACTTCGTCCAGAATTATAGAGACATTTTTCTCTGGGCCCTTGCGTAATAATAATGATAATGATAATAATAATAAATGTAACTCCATCTCTCTAAGCGCTGCTTGATCTTCTCCGTCTTCTGTAACGATATGCCGTATTAAAAGAATAAAGCACAGGAGTCACATGTATAGCTCAATAGACACAAAAAAGCATCTGACAGAACCCAACACACTTTCATGATAAAAGGACTCAATAGACCAGGAACAGAAGAGAACTTCCTCTACCTAATACAGGGCATCTATGAAAAGCTCACAGCTAACAACATATTTAATAATGAAAGACTGAATACTTCCCCTGAAGATCAGAAACAAGACAAAGGTATCTACTCTCATCAGTTCTATTCAACATTGTACCAGAGGTTCTAGTTATGGCCTAGAAAGTTCTGTTTAGGCAAGAAAAGAAATAAAAGGTATCCATACTGGAAAGGAAGATGTAAAACCAAGTCTATTTGCAGATGACATGTTTTTGTATATAGAAAATCCTAAGGAATTCATAAAAAGAGGTCAAGCTAATAAATTAGTTCAGCAAGGTTGAAGGATATAAGACCAATATACAAAAATTAATTGTATTTAGGTTTATTTGCTGGAAATAATTAAATACAAGGTCCTTGAACTGGCAGACTACAGGCTTGGGTAGTAGGTGATATACCATGCTGAAAACAGGAGGGTTTAGTGAAAGTTTAAAGCCTGAATGTTGAGGCACTGTCTTTTTCTGCATTTGGGTGCAAAAATACTAATGTGTCAGGTGTGCAATCTCAAAGTTTATCTGAGGAATCTGATTAATCCTGCAGAAAAGATCTAAAGGTATCGACATCAAGTTGGAATTTGGGATTTTCTCGCTGTTTCTGGGCTATGCGGTTCTTTCTGGGCTATGCGGTTCTTTCTGGGCTACATTGTAGCACTTTGAGTTTTGAGCATCACCTTCTGCTTGAACTCTTTGGGGACAGAATCTAGGAGGAACTTCAGGCTGTGACTAGACTTCCAGTGGACGCACCAAAGAAGCTTAACTCACCCTTGACCCCAGAGTTTTCTCAGATGCCTGGTGAAGAAGATTCAGCTGGCACTCAAGCTGTCTCAGAAGTACTAGCAAAGAAACTTAGTAACTTATCTCTCAACCCTAGTACCAAATTCCTTTCCCTTCCACCAAAATGTTCACCCCAAAAGAAGGACAGAGAAAAAAACTTAAAGGGGTCTGGACTGGGGGCTGAGTCAAGTCATGCTCTACAAGAGGAGACGGGGAGTGAGGATCGTGGCAAGTGTTTGGAAAGAAAGGACGCAAAGGCTGATTAAAGTTACGACATACCACACCATGTGTCTGCTTAAAAAAACTCCAGAGGAGAGGGAACTTGAGATTCAATCAAGAAGCTAAAGATCTACATGTACCTGTAGTTATTGCCTATTACATGGAGATCCTTCTGATATTATCATTGAGAATTATGATTACCTATAAACTTTATTGTTTATTATTTGAGTTGTAACAAATTTTTGGATGTGCTATTTCAATTTTTAGTAGCAAATGTGTGTATAGGACATCTTATTACAATTTGAGGCATATCTGAGACAGTAAGAAAAACAAATAAATAAAGGTATTGACATTAGGGTTCCCCAAGGAAATGGCCCAGTCTGATCACCCACAGTGATAAGCCTCACCTGCAAACAGGCCGTTTAATGATCCACCCTTACTAAATGTGGACAGCCAGCCAATGGGATCAGTAGCCATTTGGGAAAAGCACCTGTGACAGTTAATCAATTTCTGGTTTCTCAACCTCAGATCTCCAATTCTTCGTAATACAGAAGATAGGCTGCATAAACACTTTCCCTCTGCCAGTCCTTTTTAAAAAAGTTAGCACAGGAGCCAGTAGCTTAAGGTGTCAGGAACCTTCACAGACCAGCTGTAGTCACACCCTCAGTCCACACTCTCCCCACCCAACTGCAGTTTCTGTATAGCAGCTCAGATCTTATTTTAGACAAATGTCTCCCCCATATGGTAAGTGGCTCTAGGGACCAGTTATGGCCCTCATACTCTGGCGAATTTCTTCACTAGTGGGTGGCTGTGTTTTCTGTGGAAACCATGCCTTCTTCAGAGAAGCATGGCTTTCAGCTTGGTGGTGGAGGCTCAACTAAGTCAGTTCCTTCAGTGTCCATGCTCCCTCAGCCTAGAAGTAGCAGCTACTTTTAGATCCTTTGGAGTCTTCTTTTACCCCTCTGAGAAATTAACCATCTTTTAATAGTTAACAATATTTTATTTAAATTTTCTTTGCTCAAAGTATGTGCTTGCTGTCTCCTAACCAAACCTCATTAGAAAGAGCCCGCAGGATGGAAAGTGTGACCTGAAGACTGCTGAGGTGTCACCAGGAAACTCTGACTTACGTACTAAATTAAAAACAAAAGGGCCAGACCCTGGATAGAAAGTGCTTTCCTCCCATTGTCACCTTGCAGTGTCCCTCCCATGTCCTTTATTGATAAACTTTAACACCATCAACTGGTAAAGAAGAAATGCTGGACAGAAAAAGAATGCAGTCATGGCTCAGCACTGAATAATATTTACATAGGATGACAGTGTAAATACTAGAAATGGATCTAATCCAAGTTATGTTACATTGGGAGGATGGAATGGTAGAAATACAAATGTGTGTCATGGGGCCAAGTAAGTAGGAGAGAAAAATCATCCTCCATAATGGAATGCCTAAAGAAAATGCCTATAGCTAAAAACTCAACAAGTGGAAATTTCTGCATATTTAAAGAGGTAGGCAAAGGGAATTGAGTGCATATATCCAACAAGAGATGTATGAGATTGTTCATAGCAGCTTTTTATTCATTACTAACAACACACCCCAAACAAAACTAGACATAACCCAAATATTCATAGGAACATTTGTGGTACTAAAACACAATGGACTGCTACACAGTAATAAAAAGAATTACTGATATACAATGGCATGGATGAATCTCAAAGACAATATATTAACGAAGAAGACAGATCCAGACTAGTGTATAATGTGATTCCATTCATATTACACATTGTGGACGGATCACGAGAATTCTTGTGTTTTCTGTTCTAAGGCTTGTGGCCAATCACAAGAATTCTTTAAAAAGATATTAGCTTGTAAGAACATGTAATAAATAACTTCAAAATGCAATGGGTATTTAATTTTAAAGTGTGCCTTTAACATTTATGTAAAACATTTTTTGTACTCATTCAATAGAAACTTATCTGGCCACTGAGTAAAGCTAGCAATAAAACTACTGGTCCACAATTGCCTGTTAAATTCAAGAACAGGCAAACTAACCTTTAGAGCTAACAGGATAGTGAATAACTTGTTTGGGGAGGGGTATTAGTGAGTAGGAAAAGGTAATAGAGAACTTTTTGGGATGATGAAAATATTTTATATCTTGATTTGGGGGTGGTTACATAAGAGTATCCTATAGCCCTCGCTAGTTTGGCTCACAGGATAGAGTGTTGGCCTAGGGACTGAAGGGTCCCAGGTTCAATTCAGGTCACAGGCACCAAAAAAAAAAAAGAGTATCTACACTAATAAAAGAGAAACATGGTAATTGGCGTACGACTGCTACCCTTCCCACTGGCTAATCAGCGAGATATGCAAATTAACGGACAGCCAAGATGGCGGCCGGCAGCCAGGCAGCTTAAAGCGAACATTAATGAGTCTTGCTTGCTTCAGTGACAGCGGACTCCAAAGTTCCCCACCTGCCTTGCTGGCCTCTGAGTGGGCAGTTTGAAACATAGTAACAAATATAGAAGCTAAATAAAAATCCAGAAATCTGCTTTCAGCGAGCCGAGCCGGGATCTCAGAGCTGGGGTTGATACAGAGTTTTGATTATAGAACCGAAACAAACCAGATACCTGCTTTCAGAAGCGGAAGCCTCAGAGCTGGAGCCAGGCTAAAGCTGGCCCAGGATAAAAA
>NW_006291383.1:5152164-5178908 GCF_000327345.1 Myotis davidii | reverse complement strand
CAGTCAACTGGTCGACCAGTCACTCTGACATGCACTGACCACTAGGGGGCAGATGCTCTGATTGGTAGGTTAGCTTGCTGCCAGGGATCGGGACTGAGCGTCGATTGGGACTGAGCGAGATGGGCTGGACATGCCCTGGAGCACTCCCATGGTGGTCCCTCCTCGGCCCTGATTGTGCACCAGTGGGGTCCCTTGGTCTGGCCTGCGCCCTCTCTCAATCTGGGACCCCTTGGGGGATGTCGGAGAGCCAGTTTCGGCTGGATCCCAGAGGCCAGGTGGAGGGACTCCACTGGTGCATGAATTTGTGCACTGGGCCTCTAGTAAGTATATAAGTCAATGAGATGTACTTATGATTTTTTCCCTTTATGTAAATTATACTTCAACTAGAAAGAAAGCGATATGGAGGCAAAGCCCAAAACAGCCAAAAGAATCCAAGAAGCAGGAAATAGAATGGATGGCAGATCCTTTGTAATAAACTCTGTAGAACTTCTCTACTCTAAAAGATACGTAAATTTGTAACTCTGATAAAATATAATCTAAGTAGCAGAAAGCCCAGCCGGTGTGGCACAGTGATTGAGTGTGAACCCATGCAGTCAGAGCACATGCCCAAGTTTCAGGCTTAATCTCCAGTACGGGGCATGCAGGAGGCAGTGATAGATTTTTCTATCTCTCTATTCCTCTTCCTTGCTCTCCCTCTAAAATCCATAAACACATATTTTAAAAAATAAAAAAATTATTAACTTTGGAGTTAATCTGACCTGGATTCAAACCACTTCTATCAGGATAATAGTGGCAAGTTATGTTCCTTCTCTGGCCTTCAGTTTCTCCACCTTAAAATAAATCTAATAGAACTATGTGAAAAATAACTGAGTTTGTACCTTAAAGTACTTATCAAAGTGCTTTACACATAATGAGTACTCAGTAATGCTAGTTTTCTCCCCATCTACCATTTTCCTTCCAACACAGAGACTACAGTTGAGAGTACATTACTCTTATTTTTTCTCATTTCCCCATTCCAGATACCTCAGTTTTCCAACCTTATTGCTCTTTATTCCCTCACTCCTTCCTAGGTCACTTGTGATACTGGGATTTATAATAAGAAACATATTATTGGTCTACATTCTGTCCCTGGCACAGAGCTCCTAAGCCCTAGGAATTTCAGAAGTAAAAAGAGCAAGTAATGTGTATTGTTATGTTAATAAAGTGACCAGGAAAGCCCCTAAATAATTTCTGGATGGGGGCTGGTTGCTAGGGAAACCAATCTAGTGAACTTTTAGTCTCACCCCCTGACCTATGGGGAGAGAGGTGGGGACTAGAGATCGAGCTCCATAGATAATGACAAATGATTTAGTCAATCACAACTGCAATGAAGCCTTCATAAAACCTTAAAAAGACAAGGTTCAAAGAGCTTCCAGGTTTGTGAACATGTGGAGGTTCTGAAAGAGTGGCGAGTTCTGAAGAAGGTATGGAATTTCCACTTACCATGCCCTATGCATTTCTTTCACCTGACTATAACTGAGTTATATATATCCTTTAAAAATAAACCAGTAACCAAGAAACTAAAATATTTCTCTGAGTTCTGTGAGCAGCCCTAACAAATTAATTGAACTCAAGGAGGGGTTGTTGGAGCCTATGACCTATAGCTGGTCCATCAAAAGCATGGGGGTCAACCTACACTTGTGTCTGGTGTCTGCAGTAGGGGTGAAGAGGGGCGGTAGTGCAGTCTTGCAGGACTGATGCCTTAAGCTGTGAGATCTGACGATATCTCCAGGCAGATAGTGTCATAATTAAGTTGAATTGCTGGTGGTGTAGAAAAAACACACACTGTAATTGCTGTCAGAATTATATTCTTCAATTCACTTCTCTCTCTGAAAGAGAACTGGGACCCCTCTCTCTGTTATTCATGTAATTTCCTCTGGAGACTTCAGTTTCCTCACCAGTAAAACATGGGAATTGAAAAAGACAACCTCTAAGGTTCTTTTAGCATTAACATTTCTAGGTTTCTTTTTTCTCTGAAATTTCTATTTCTGTGAAGCTTTTCCCAGACCTATTTATGGCTCTAAAGATGTTTGGTGAGGCACGTGATGTTGTCAAACATTTACAGATGGCATGCTGCTTACAGGGAACAAGTGTGTGGGAGGGTGAGAGGGCTGCCTTCACTCATCTCTCTCCAAATGCCAAGAGCCATGTGGCACTCACTGAGTTACCTTTTTCTTAAAACTGGACTTTCCTGGGTCACATGCATCTCACACTGCACTGGAAGTGTCACCACTAGGATCAGGTGAATTTTAAGCCACCCCTTCTTTCCTGAGATAAACCCCTTCTTCGCATGCAAGCCAATAAACATAGCTCTCCTACCTGGAATAGGCACTTACCTGCCCAAAGTGATGAGCCAAAATAATGTCCACAACATTGGTTGTCAAGCCTGAGATCTAAAAAGAAAAATCTGTGTCAAAGGTGTAAGTATATGAACAAATTTATCAAGCTGTCCACTTAAAATCGGTGTAATGTACTGTATATATATTATTCTCTAACAAACAAAACCACAACTCAGTGTCACATATTTTCTTTAAAATATGTTTTTGTTTTTTTTATTTTTAGAGAGAGAAAGAGGGAGAGGGAGAGAGAGATAGAAACATCAATGATGAGAAAAAATAATTGACCAGCTACCTCCTGTATGCCCCCTATTGGGGACTGAACGTGGAATCCGGGCATGTGCCCTGACTGGGAATCAAACCAGCAATCTCTTGGTTCCTGGGTTGATGCTCAACTACTGAGCCACACCAGCCAGGCTCACATATTTTTCATGAGATGGTGCTTTCAATACACATGAAAACAAGAAACAAGTCAGGAAAAAATCAAGTGTCTTCCAGAGTAATAATATAATCTTATTTGAAGTTAGCAGCTGGAAGAAATGGGGCCATAACTTCTTTGAAAACTTAAGACGAAGAAGTCACAGCTATTAGTTACTTCATTCCTGCCTGTACTTTTGTATTTACACTGGATTTATGGTTAATAAAAATCAACTTACAACCACTCTCAAGCCATCCAAGAGACAGAAACAAATTTCTTTCTTTCAGTTTTTGTTTGTCTTCATTTCAGGAAGTGAGAGGAAACTGTTATGTTTACTGAATGTTCTTGCACTTTCAACGTTTTTCTCCTAAATTTTTCCACTTCAAAACGATACTTATCCCTTATATCTGTCTGGTTGTTGTTGAGATTGTTTATATTTGTGAGGTCATTAGCATATCCTGTAGCTTCCTATCTCTAAAAGATATTAGATAGAATTCTATCTAGATAGCAAATACCTTCATTATTCAGATAGCTAACATGACAATGCACACATCTTTAGCACAGGCTAAACTATCTGGGTTCATTGAAGAGAGTGACTCATTCATTAATTTCAAATGTGCTCTAGCCGATTTGGCTCAGTGGATAGAGCATCAACTTGAAAGGTCCCAGGTTCAATTCCAGCCATGTACTGCTGGAATTGAGATTGCAGGTTGCAGGTTCCCTGGCCCTGGTCAGGAGGCAACCAATCAATGTGTCTCTCTCACATTGATGTTTCTCTCTGTCTCTCCCTCTCCCTTCCACTCTCTCTAAAAAATCATTGGAAAAATATCCTTGGGTGAGGATTAACAACAACGAGTGAAAATGTAAACTACAGATTGGGAGAAGAGATTTACATGCACCCAGCAAAGGATTCATATGTAGAATATGCAAGAAACTCTCATAGATCAATAGGAAAAAGATCAGCAGCCCAATTTAATAAAAAAAGAGAAGATTTGAAGAGTCACATCATAAAATGATATTCAAATGGCCAGTAAATTTTAAAAAAGGTGTTTGACATCATGGGCCCTTAGGGAAATACAAATTAAAACCCAGTTTTGCCCTGGCCACATGGTTCAGTTGGTTGGAGTGCCGTCCTGTACACCAAAAAGGTTGCGGGTTGGATTCCTGGTCAAGGCACATACCCAGGTTGCGTGTTCGATCTCTGGTTGAAGTGCATATGAGGGGCAACCCATCAATGTTTCTCTCTCACACTGATGTGTGTCTCTCTCTTTCAAATCAATAAGCATATTCTCAGGTTAGGATTAAAAAAGACAAAACTACCCCCCTCCCAAAAAAACAACAGTTTTATTTACCCATAAGCACAGCTTAAAATTTAATAGATGCTGCAATTAAAAACTGTTTAATAATGAAAGCTATTTTGCTTCTGGATATCATATAAGAACAAATAAATATTACAAATAAAACTGCCCATCTTTTATAAAAATTAAAAGGACTATCCTCAATATGCCAAGATTTCGGGTTCAATCCCTGTTCAGGGCACACACAGGAATCAACCAATGAATGCATATATACATGGAAAACCAAGTCAATGTTTTTCTCTCTCTCTCTCTCTGTGAAATCAATCAATAAGTTAATAAATAAATAAATAAACTATCAACTGTTGGGGAGTGTGTGGAATAATGAACTTTCATGCATTACTGATATGTAAATTGGCCAAATACTTTGGAACATTGGCAGTTATCTACTAAAACTAAACAGACAATTGCCCTATCACCCAGCAATTCCATTCCTAGATACAGATCCAAATGAAATGAATATGCATGAAAAAGGAGACATATGTAATACCCTTTGTAATACTTTAAGCAATAAAACAATTAAAAAAAAAAAGAAATGAATATGTATGTCCATGAAAGACAGATAAAAGAATGTGTACAGGAGCTTTATTCATAGTAACCACAAAACAATTCACACAACAGACTTCTAAACAACAATTAAAAAGAACTGCTACACACAATATAAATGAGACCAACAACAATGAATTTAAAAAACTAGATACAGCCCTAACCGGTTTGGCTCAGTGGATAGAGCGTCAGCCTGCGGACTCAAGGGTCCCAGGTTCAATTCCGGTCAACGGCATGTACCTTGGTGGCGGGTACATCCCCAGTAGGGGGTGTGTAGGAGACAGCTGATCGATGTTTCTAACTCTCTATCCCTCTCCCTTCCTCTCTGTAAAAAAAAAAATCAATAAAAATATATTTAAAAAAAATAAAAAACTAGATACAAAGGAATACATTATTTTATTATTATTATTATATGAAGTCTAAAAATAGATAAAGCCTGGCTGGCTGGTGTGGTTCAGTGGCTGAGCATCAGGAGGCAACCACAGGTTTGAGCCTGTGAACCAGGGGGGTCACAGTTCGATTCCTGGTCAAGGCACAGGCCTTGGTTGCAGGCTTGATCCCCAGTAGGGGTTGTGCAGGAGACAGCTGGTCAATGGTTCTCTCTCATCACTGATGTTTCTATCTCTCTCCCTCTCTGTTCCTCTCTGATATCAATAAAAATATGTTTAAAAAAAAGAATAGATAAAGCCAATCTATGGTGACAGAAGTCAGATTAACAGTTATTCTGGGAAAAGAGAGGAAACATTAAGAACAGAGCTGGAATTATTCTGCATACTGATTGGGTGTGATTACAAATGTAAATATTTATCAAGTTGTGTATTTAAAACTTCTTGCCCTTAACTGTATATCCCTCAATGAAAAAATAAAAATAAAACAGGTAAGTCATTTTGAGAAGGGACCAAGAAATAAGCCAACAGATACCATTTGGTGCTTACTTTGGAAGCTGCCCAGTCAATCCAGCCTTTAGCACAAGGGTCAACATTAATGAGCACAAGGCCTTCCACAAGCTCTGGATAATTGAGCTGAAAAAGACGACAAAGACAATAGTTTGAAAGTTCCACTCCTAGCATTCTTCCAAAAATAATGGAGCACGGTTAATTAATTTTTATTATGCCTTAATGCAGATTTGAAAGTAAGACTTCAGAGAGGTATAAGGGAGGCTATTCAGAAAAATAGCTCTTTAAATCTGGCTTAGCACCTGGAAAACCAGTTTCTTAAATTGCTGTCAAATAATCTTGCCCTGCAAGGATCTATGGGAGAGACATAGATTTCTACATCAGAAGAAGGCACTCGGTATCTCTGCAGTTGATTAGCTCATGGTAGGTCTTCCCTGCTGGGGGAAGTGCCCTTGGAACCACTGGGCATAAGGGGCTGATGAGGCTTAAACTCACTATTTCACATTCATATAAAGGGTGTCCCAAAATTCACGCAAGAAGTAATTTTGATAGAAAACACAGGTTTATAATTAAAAATTGTAAATTTTTTATTGATTCATAAAGTATACAGTTTAGGGTTATGTATGGAATAGCATATCGGGTAAATGGCCTCCACGGCTTTGCTGGCACATACGCACTCTTTTGTTGAAATTTTCCATGACCGAAATGCAGCTGCTCAGGCAATAACAGCAAGTGGTGCTCGCTATCGCGACATGATAATCCAGTTTTTTGTGCCTAAATTGCAAGATATGGATGTGGACGACATGTGGTTTCAACAAGACAGTGCCACATGCCATACAGCCCAAGAAACAATTCAATTACTACATGAGTCATTTCCTGGTCATGTAATTTCCCGTTTTGGTGATCAGAATTGGCCGCCCAGATCATGCAATTTAACGCCGTTGGACTTTTTTCTTCGGGGTTTTTTGAAGTCTAAGGTTTATGCCAACAAGCCCACGACCACCCACGCCTTGAAGGAGGAAATTGAGTGCTGTATCAACGAAATTCAGCCACATTTATGCACAACGGTCATGGAAA
The DNA here is from genome assembly GCF_000327345.1 of Myotis davidii. NCBI lineage: Eukaryota > Metazoa > Chordata > Mammalia > Chiroptera > Vespertilionidae > Myotis > Myotis davidii. Next base: position 5,172,241 of record NW_006291383.1, on the reverse strand, counting down.
ATTTCAACAAAAGAGTGTCTCTCTCATCGATGTTTCTAACTCTCTATCTCTCTCCCTTCCTCTCTGTAAAAAATCAATAAAATATATTTTTAAAAAATTTACAACTTTTAATTATAAACCTGTGTTTTCTATCAAAATTACTTCTTGCGTGAATTTTGGGACACCCTTTACCTTTATTCCCAATAAGGGCTTCTTAAGGTGTTTTTTTAAAACACGTGAATAGATGATATACCATCCCCAGAAGATTGTCCTCTCACCTAGGAGGCATGTGAAAAATGTTTCTTAAATAAAAATCAATAGGAACCTTTCTATGTGCACTCAAAACTCTCTAGCTTACTTTCCCTCCTCTGATTACACTGATTATGCACACTATAGAAAATTTGATAAACAGAAAAATTATAAAAAGCAGGAAACAAAATTTGATATTATTTTACCACACAACATCAATCCCTGTCAATATTTTGGTATATTTCCTTCTAGTCCTTTCCTATGCATATGACAAATTTTATGTGAATCTGTATTTTAATTTTAACATTTTAGTATATGTGAATCACATAATCACATAATTATAAGCTCTTCTTATAAAATTTTAATGGCTATACAAAATTCTATCATAAGTATTCCCTAAATATTACTTTTTGTTAATGATGTACTGCCCTCATTTGTGATCTTTCAGGTACTATAAACATGAAGCAAGGCTTTATACAAACTGTGTCTGGAGCTAACAAAAGTTACTTAAAAACTGACATAAGATGAGCAATAGTACCTGATCACTTAACACAGCAGTAAGAGCTGTGATCTAGGCACTGTCTCAAGGGTATTGAGACTAATCCTCCATGTACTTACTGCAAATTTGCTGAGGATGTAAGCTCCAGCTCCAACTCCAATCCCAATGATGCTTTTCACACTGAATCAAACACAGAAATATTGATAGGGTTAACTCACTTGAAAGTAGCATGACAAATGGAAAAGAATACAACTGGGTTCAAATCCTGGCTCTGATGCTTATCAGATATAGAATTTGGTCAAATTTCTTTACTTTCTGAGCCTCAGTTCTCCATCTATAAAACAAAGATATGACCATTTACTTCTAAGTTGATTTTAAGGGTTAAATGAAATGACTAAAATCTGGGTGGAAGTCATCCTTGACAGCTCACTTTCCTGTCACCTCCATGTCTAACCCATCAAGTCCAATAGAATCTACCTTCAAAGTATTTCCATCTGTGTCTCCCTCCCGACCCCCCCCGCCAATATTCAGTATCAAGCTTGATTGTTATAATAGTTTAACTAGTCTCTCTGCTTTTTCTTTCATTTCTTTCCAACCCATTTTCTCCACAGCCAGAGTAATCCTTTTTAAAAAAATGCAAACAGCATTATTGATGCTCAATTTACATATCTAGAGAGGTCATTTAAAAAGACCAAATTAGATTATCACTCTCCTGGTTAAAAGCTTTCAGTATTTTTTCTTTTGAATAAAATCCCAAATTCTTATCTGATCCGTGAGACCTATGTAATTTGGTCCTTGTCTATTTCTCAAATTTCACCACATGCCTTTCTCCCACTTGCTTACTTGGTCTAGGACTTTTGGACATAACAATCCTTCTGTCTGAACTCTTCTTGTCCTGGCTCTCTGTCTAGCCTCTAAGTATGAGGCTAGAATACCTTCTTAGAGAGGCATTCCCCAACTAGCCTTATCTATGTAGATCCTGATATTATTCTCTATCACAACACCCCCAGTGACTTCTACAGCTTTAGTTGTGATTATTTGTTTGCTTACTTTTTAATTATTTCCTCCACTAAGATGAAAGCACCACAAGGGTAGTGCCTATGCTGTTTTGCTCATCATCATATTCCCTAGGTCAGTCACATAGTAGAAAGTCCTTAAAAACTGTATGAGAGGTTCTGGCTGGGTGGCTCAGTTGTTTGGAGCATCATTCTGCGCACCAAAAAGTTGCCGGTTTAATCCCTGGTCGGTACATACAGGAAGCAACTGATCTCTCTCTCTCTCTCAAAGAAATCAATAAAAACATACCGTTGTGTGAAAATTAAAAAGAACACACAAAGCAGTGTGAGAATGAACCTACCTTAAGTGAGTAAGAACAGGAGGAAGCATTTCAGCTAGCTCATCCATTGTGGGGTACTGGTACCTGAAATCCAGAAGGATTAACTTCTAAATTAGAATGCACCCAAGTTTTCCAATTACAAGAACAGCTAGAAAAGTACAGGGTTCTTAGATAAATGCATTTCTTTTACCAAAGGCTCAAAGGCGGTGATGTAGAGTCTGGAAATGATTGTGGCATGCTATGCGATCCCTATGTTTGTCATGCTAAACAGAAGGTTAGAGAACCTACATGTTTCTATATCCTCAAGAGCAGTCTCTTGGATCAGAGGAAGCCATTTTGGAAAAGAACAGGCAATATGGCTCTCTCTCAGGGTATTTCCAAATCTCTAACAATCACTTCAATTGGGGTTCAGGTTCAGTATACTTCCAACAGTAAGAATCAATTCAAGAAGTAGCTCTTGGTCTGCTGCTTATTTCTAGGCAGCTAAAAACAAAAGTAAACAAAGCTTTACTGGGCCTAAGCATAGTCACAAATCGTGGACTCCTCATTATGAATGCTGTTGGTTTCACTTAGGCATAGGACAAGGTTCCTTTATTGCCTTCAAATTTGGTTCATGGTGTGAACCAATGGATTCTTAAATGATCAAGTATGCCCAGGAATGGATTCAGACTAGGAATCTAAGAAAAGTAGGGAGCACCTAGAGATTACAGAAGCAAGGATCCTCCGCTTGAAATACAAACCAGCGATTTCAACCAGTGTGCCCCAAGAATTTTTAAAACATGTAATACCTGACTATTTAGTCAATGGCACTGACCTCGTTTCCCTTTGATTGTCAAATAAAAAATTACAACAGCCAACACAATAATGGCCATCTATTGTGACTAAATCAAAATTATACCTATTTTGCCCTAGCCGGTTTGGCTCAGTAGACAGAGGGTCGACCTGCGGACTAAAGGGTCTCAGGTTTGATTCCGGTCAAGGACACATGCTCAGGTTGTGGGTTCGATCCCCAGTGGGGAGTGTGCAGGAGGCAGCCAATCAATGATTCTCTCTCTTCATTGATGTTTCTATCTCTCTTCCTACCTCTCTGAAATTAATAAAAATATATTTTAAAAAATTATACATATTTTTGGTAAGATCAGTAAAAATGTATGTTTTTTGGTGTGCTGCAGAATTTTAGTAATTAGTTTATATGTGCCATGAGATTAAAAAGGTTGAAAATAGCTGCTTTAAGTGAGGAAGTGCTTTTTAGCCATTTGTACACAAAGTAAAAAAAAAAGGAGTGGGATCCAAGTCTTACTGGATATGAACTGGTCATTGGCCAATTTGTGTTTGAGAAACAGAATAGCTTAGACATAGTCAATAGCATGTATTCTGGAGCTGGACTGCCTGGGTTAAATCCCTGCCCTGCTGTTTATTTGTTATAGAATCTCAGCCAAGTTACTTACTATCTCTAGGCCTTAGTTTCCTCACTTGTAAAATGTGAGTAATAGTAAACCTAACCCAAAGTGTTGTAAAATGACTTAAGTGTGAAGTAAAGCATTGTCAGGAATACCGTTTAAGTACTACATAAGCGTTAGCCATTATTTGTCTGCAATGGTCAGTTTCACTGGCAAAGGCAGCTCTGGAGATGAGTAAAGGGAGGGGGAAAGAATTAGCTTTCCACAGCTTGTGCTTTCACTCCTCCTCCCAAGGTCTTCTCCATAATCATACTGTGCAGGGAAGAGTTAGAGAGACTCTGGCTCTGCCACACAAAGCAGGTTTAGGATGAGGCTGAGAGCTCCAAGTCCAGTAAAAATGCACCTCTACCTGATAGGGCAGATTCTCAGAATAAATGGCTATACAGATATTCGAATTCCTGTCACCAGACTGGGAGGTAGAGTGGGGAATACTCTTCGGAAGCTCAGAGGGATCTGAGTTTGGGCCTAGGTAGTTGCGGAGGAACACAAAATGAAAGATTTTAAATAGATGGAAAGGAACAGATAAAAGACAGTGAGAAATGGGCGTTCCAGACACTTCTGCCTACCAATTACAGGAAGACAGGTTCCCATCTTGAAAAGCCATTCCTGGATATGGAAAAACATGCAGTTTTCTTCAACATATTATATATAACAGTCCTCCCAGAGCAAGGAGAGGAAATATGAGAATAGTTGGTTGATAAGTATAACCTGTGGACTGTGCTAAAATCAGCTGGGAAGGGCCCTGTCCAGTGTGGCTCAGATGTTTGGGCTCTGAGCCGTACACCAAAAGGATGCGGGTTTGATCCCCAGTTGGGGCATACGGGATGCAACTCATCAATGTTTCTCTCTCACATTGATGTTTCTCTCTCTCTCAAAAATCAACAAAAAATACATCCACATCCTCAAGTGAGGATTTAAAAATCCAGCTGGAATGCAGTCATTTGTTTTTCTGAGTGCATGTCTTCCAAAAGATCTTGCTCATGGCCTTACCCCGTTGGGAAAGAGGGTGCACCTTCCTGTTGGCCTGGGGCATCCACATGACAGACAGCAAAGTGCTGAGTGATCTCTTGCATGTCTTCAAAGTTAAAGAACGCATTGAAGCAGGATTTATCTGCCAGAGTAAAAATGCTCATAAGTAACAGGCTTTCCATTTGTCCCCAACTTCCACTACTGATCACAAAATTACGTATCATCATCCCCTTAAACTGCCTTTTAATCACTGACCTACCAAAAGGTGTCTGAACAATCTGTCTGATTCAAGCTGCCCTAAAAACTAAATACCAGATATCTCAATGACTTGAAAATAATTAATTCTCAATACTTCACAATGTCTACAAAGTGGAAACCAAACCTGGTGCTGCACAAGATAATCTTATACCCATAGCGCTATCATTTTCATGTGCCTTATTCTTCAATCTTACATAGAAACAGTAATATAGTCCAAGAACTTGGCTAGAGTGAGTATCTTGGGCTGCTTACATTCATCATATGGGAGACTGTGAGCATTCATCTTGAAAAAGGTTGGGGTGAAGGGCGGGGCTACTGCTTCAATTGCCAACCTGTTAGTATAATGATTAAATCACTTCTCTATAAAAACTCTAGCTCTAGCCCTAACCGGTTTGCCTCAGTGAATAGAGCGTCAGCCTGCGGACTGAAGGGTCCAAGGTTCAATTCTGGTCAAGGGGGCATGTACCTTGGTTGTGGGCACATCCCCAGTAGGGGGTGTGTAGGAAGCAGCTGATCGATGTTTCTCTCTCATCAATGTTTCTAACTCTCTATCCCTCTCCCTTCCTCTCTGCAAAAAATCAATAATATATATATATTTTTAAAACAAAAACAAAACAAAAAAAACTCTAGCTCTAGACTGTAGCCTTAAATGCAGACCACCTCTGAAAGCCAGAGAAACGAAAGAAAATATATAGAAAGACACTGTATGCCTGTGGCTGGAGCCAGAATCTTATACTACCATCTAGAAGAGTTCACTTAAAGTTACTGATGACAGGCCATAGCAAGAATACTTTTACTGTCCTAACCGGTTTGGCTCAGTGGATAGAGCGTTGGCCTGAGGACTGACACGCCCCAGGTTCGATTCCGCGCGCGGGCTTGTGCCTGGGTTGCGGGCACATCCCCAGTGAGAGATGTGCAGGAGGCAGCTGATCAATGTTTCTCTCTCATCGATGTTTCTAACTCTCTATCTCTCTCCCTTCCTCTCTGTGAAAAATCAATAAAATATATTTTTTTAAAAAAAGAGAGTCCCAGGTTCGATTCCGGTCAAGGGCATGTATCTTGGTTGCGGGCATATCTCCAATAGGGGGTGTGCAGGAGGCAGCTGATCGATGTTTCTCTCTCATCGATGTTTCTACCTCTCTATCCCTCTCCCTTCCTCTCTGTAAAAAACCAATAAAATATATTAAAAAAAAAAACTGTTACCAATTCATTAAAGAGTTCACCACTAAGCTAAATTCAAACCCTAGACTTTCTAACTAGAAATATGAAAAAAACCCAAAAGAAGTATAGACCAAAAAAACCCCTGACTTCAGTTTTACTTTCTTTCTTTTTTTAAAAAAATATATTTTATTGATTTTTCACAGAGAGGAAGGGAGAGAGATAGAGAGTTAGAAACATCAATGAGAGAGAAACATCGATCAGCTGCCTCCTGCACATCTCCCACTGAGGATGTGCCCGCAACCCAGGTACATGCCCTTGACCAGAACCGAACCCGGGCCCCTTCAGTCCGCAGGCTGACGCTCTATCCACTGAGCCAAACTGGTTTTGGCCAGTTTTACTTTCTTAACCAGTTCATCATATAACCTTAGTTCTTTAGTAAATCTGACAGAGGTGAGATATAATTCCAGTATCCCCCAAGTGCATTCAATGGGGAACTTGAATCCTGCCATTAATGTGAAGAGGGAAGGTAAAGGCAGAGTGAAGAAAACTTATGTTCTAATACTAGGATCTCTTATGTATATATTTAATATACAAAGATTAAATATTATAATACAAAGGAAAGATATAAAATCAAATACATACGATTGAGGCCAATGTCATGATATGTCAGAATAACTGGTCTGTTTCCCTTCGGTAGGCCTCTTATAGTGACGTGGACCATACCATGAGGAGTTTCTATATCATGTTCCTGTAACAAGAGAATGTAAGGTCTCAGCAAAGGCAGAATGGACTTCCCAGGTTGCTGAAGTTTCACCATATATGATTCACAGCTATTTCCCACTAGCTGGGGCAAGACAAATCTCTGAACTATAAGCATACCAGAGAGATACTATATTATACAGAATATTCCTACTTTCTAGTTACTTTCAGATAAACATCAAATAAATAAATGAGAAAAATATATATCTTCTTATCCACAAAGCTTAGTTCCTTCAGTAGGAGAAATCAGGGATCTGTTGATAATATATTTGAAACTGGCTATGGAAAGGTGGTCAACAAGTTGAGTAAGGAGCCAGTACGACCTAAGGTAAGCAAAAGTAAGGACGCAGAAGATGTAAAGTTACTGGGTAAAAAGCCAGAGACTTTAGAACCTCTACTAGTAAATGTATGTTCAGCAACTGGTAAGCTCAGCAGACCTATGGGGTGTATGCCTAAATCTCTCCCCTTTCCTAGGAGCTGCCCTTCAGTGTCACCATGCATTACAGGAGTGGCTGTTGGCTGCCAGGTTTATAGACTGTAACCTTATGGCCACAACTAACTGGAGTCAGATGGGCATATGGTCCATGCTGGGTCAGCTTCCTTCCCTGAGAATTTGTAATTGGCACTAAGAGATTCCACCCCGGCTTGGTTTTTCTCTAGAAAGAGATGTAAACTTGAGAGGTAATATCAGGCATTTTCACTGCTCTAATTCCTGGTTCTAGCTTAATTTCAGAGACATCCCTGGACTGTCTCTGTTTAAGCTAGTTTGAATGGGCATATTCCCTGTACCCTAAAGGATCCTAACCAAAGCAATGAGTAAAGTTCAAGATTAGTCAGAGCAGAGCTGAGGAACTGAACAAAGCTGGAACAAAATGCAATCAGAGCTGCTAAGACCAGCACTAAGAGTGGTTGGGTGGGAAAAAAAGAGACTGTAGATAAGTTAACAAATTTACTCTAGTCTTCTTCAAAGTCTGTATCTTTCAAAAGTAAAAAATTATCATATTTAGCCTAGTAAAATTTTGCTGACAAAGTCATCCACACCTATCTCAGAAAGTCTTACAGTAGATAAGACAAGATTAACTCTGTCAATAAGAATCCCAACAAAGGCAAAGGGCTTCCAACTTAATTTTCTTTGTAATAATGAATCTCATCAGAGTGTTGGTTTCTTCTCTGATGTAGGGCACAGAACAATCTTAGGCTAAGTGATGAGCAATGTATCTCAAATCATAGGCCCCAGGCTAGAGCAGATATTTCTATCAAATCAAACCATGAGTGACTCAATAGGCCTGCTATTCTCTACTATTACTACCTCCTAGTCAAAGGATTGAAAAGGGGAAGAAATGAAGGAGAGAATCAGGTACTGTGCACTAACTGGCTATGAAATAAAATATAGGGTTTGAATGGAAGGAATACTATCTAATAAAGAGGTAATATGCAAATTGAACATCACTCCAACACACAAAATGGCCGCCCCCATGTGCACACAAGATGGCTGGCAGGGAGGGCAGCTGGGGGTGACCAGGCTGGCAAGGGAGGGCAAGTAGGGGTGACCAGGCCAGCAGGGGAGCAGTTAGGCATTGATCAGGCTGGCAGGCAGGTGGTTGGGAGCCAGCAGTCCTGGATTGTGAGAGGGATCCCAGATTGGAGAGGGTGCAGGCTGGGCTGAGGAACACACACCACTACCGTGCATGAATTTCATGCACTGGGCCTCCAGTAAAAGATAAATTCCTGTTACTGTATAAGCATTTCTCTTGTAGTCATGTCAGACTTATTGAGGAACTCCCTCCACCACAATCAGGCTCATTCATTAAACAACAATTTATTGAACTCCTACTTCCAGAAGGACTGAGCTCTGGGGATAAAACAGTGAATAAGAGAGACAGGGTCTCTGGTCTCATAGAGAGATTATGTTCTAGCAGGGAGGCAGACAATAAACACACAAATCAACTGACCCATAATAATAGCTTGTGATAAATGCTATGAAAGAAATAAACAAGATGGTATGATAGAAAATTGAGAAGGAAGACATTAACTCTATTAGCAGTAAGGATAGTATAAACTAAATCACAGAAATGTGATTTCAGACACACCAGAACGGCAAAACTTTTAAAGTTAGATAATGCCAAGTGTTGGCCAACATGTAGAGAACTAAGTCTCATACACTGTTGGTGGGCCTGTAAACTGGACCAGCTACTCTGGTAAACAATTTAGTAATTTCTAGTAAATTTTAGAGGTGTCTACCCTGTAGCAGTTTTACTTTTAGGTATAATCTTAAAGAAATTCTCAAATATGGTCAGACATATACAGAAATATACATTGAAGCCTTATTAATAATGTAAAAAAAATTGAAAACAGCCTAAATATTCATCAATAGGGAAACTGAGAAATGAATTATGACATATTCATATAATAAAATACAGATAAAAATGAACTAGAACTATGAGCATTAATACATAGAGAAATCTTAAAAACACAATGCTGAATAGAAATGCAGAAAGTTATGTGTATAATATACCACAGATTTTTAAAAAAGAAGCACCAAATAGATTATATATTTAAAGTGTAAGAACTTGGAGGAGAAGGAATGGCACTAACATTAGGACTTGTTTCCTCCTGAGAGAGGATAGATTTTAAAAGGGAACCCAAGGAAGCTTTGCTCTGTCATTTTATTTTTTGAGAGAAAGAAAGAATAAAGAGGGAGAGCGATGCAGGCCCCTGCCAGATGGGTGACACTACAGGAGAAACCAAATTGAAGAGAATGTGCAACAATTTGTCATTCTGACAATCTGGTTGCTGGAGACTTCCTTCCGTCATATCTTCCTTCAATAGAGTCTTGTTTAAATATTCTCATTTGGCTTCAGCTGTACTACTGAGACCGGAGGGGAAAACCGGTTTACACTTTGGCCCTGAGGTTAGCAGACCTCCTGAGGCCAGGTAATTGATGGGGATAGTGTGTGTGTGTGTGTGTGTGTGTAGGGGGGCAGTGAGGGAGGGTGTGGAATGGGATGGGGGATAGTGAGCTGTGAAGGAAGTTCAGAAGAATGATGAAAAGGGAGATATAACAGATGGGTGAAAAGTAGGTGAGGGAATGGGGCAAAGTAACTACTTTTTCATCATTTGATAATCTAGATGAAATTCAGAGTTAAAATTGACTAACAAAACTTTAACTTTTTAGGGAGACTTCAGCTCCTACCTCCCATAATATACCCTCAAACTGTGTAATGACCAAAGTATCAAAGGGCCAAGAGTGCTTGAGCAATTCATATAGTTTCTCTTCATTTCAAAGTTTGTGAATGTAAATGGTATTAGAACAAAGAATATAAAAAGGAGATACTCACCTCCCTACAGACTTCTATTTGTAGCCTTTGTGGCCTTGTGAGTGAAGAGTTTGAAGTCTCCATCTAAAGATGAGTGTGTAGAGACCCTGGCTACAGAGCCGACTCAATAGGCAGGCCATATAGAGGTGAAGCTGCCAACACCTTTCCACTTTAGTCATATCATGTGTTACACAGGCTGTTTCTGCAGTTCCCTCACCCTGCACCCTAGTATTCTACAGGGTATGACTACACAATGAGTCTGTGCTCAAGGGCATAGCTCAGGTAGCATCTAATAGGCTCTGGTCATAGAGCTTTTCCAGTATTCTCTGATGATTTACTATTTCCAAGGTTATGTACTTGACCCTTTATTCTCCAGGCTTATAAAACAACCTGAAATCACATTGGTCCCCAACACACTTCTCCATCCTAGACTGTCTTCCTCTTAATCAAAGATGTAGTTTAAGAGTCTTTTTAAAGAATTTAAACATTTAGGATATTACCATTATTGAATAATAATTAACTTTCACTTTTTTTCTGAGTCATCTTCCTTTAGCTAAATGCGCTATCACCAGAACTATACAATCTGACTTATCATATCTCTCTGAACTCAGTTAAATTTTGATCACTTTGTGCCTGTTAGTACTTCTTCCTCTCTCTGGCCAGTCTGAAAGAGGTTAGGTAAACTTGTATGACAACATACTCCTGGAAATGTCAACGTTTTTATTAGTATGAAATTTTCTTCTGCATCTAGTAAGCAGTTACTAGTTGAGCCTTTGGTATAGTTTTTATTATTATATAGGAATTTTTGATGTAATACTCCCACCATTACCTTACCTCTGTGTAGTGGTATAAAGTTCATTTGCTCATTTAATACCCTAGTAAAAGAACTGGCCTTCACAATTACTTAGTCAGCCTTCTACTTATCAGAACACATTTTTCTTTTTAAAGTTCTACATTAAATTTTCTCTGACTCTATCCTCAGTTTTCTCCCCTCTTACTCTTATATCTTTCAGACTAGTTCAATCAACACCCATTCAGACATCTTTTATTTTTCAAATACCCATACTCTCAACCTCATAAATCATTCTCTTCATCTGGAAGCTTCTCTTGCAATATGTCAACATAAAATATATCTTTTCCTCCTTCAAAGCCAACTCTAATACCTTTTTCACATAGCCTTTGATGACAATATGAAGAAAAAGAGTGAATGACGATTTAACCCTCACACAATAGCCCAGAACACCTTCAGAACATGGACTCTCTAGCAAAGTGCAGGTGGAAGGGGTCCAGGTATGTGCATGTGACCCCCTCCCCGCCCATGACCTGACCCATCTAAGCCAATACGTCTTCCCTGGCCTTTTCCCTAGAATTATAGGTAAAGATCTTCTCTTCCCAGTAAGGTTGCTAAGCTAGATAAATGTGAGTTTGAGGCAGATGGCAGCTATCAAGCCCATGATGAAACAGAACTTGTCAGAGAAATAAATCCTCTAGTGACAGGAGAAAAGGGAACTGAGATTGGGAGTGGTGATTATTAAAAAAATAAACTCATTTTTTTCTATAAAATTCTTTTTTCCCCTCCAATTGAGAATAAAGTCACATATGTCCTTAAAATTTAATAATCAACCTTTCTCTCACTCCCCCAAAACCAACAAAAGGTGGAGGGCATCTCAAGGGTAGGAACTATAAACAGAGGCCATTATGAAAGGAAAACTGCAGAGCAGAAGTAGGGGTAGGTCAGTAATAATTCCAGTTTTCCTGCGGGTGTGTGGGGCATACAAAAGGAAGCAGTGGCCAATAAGTGGACCGGGACCACATTTGCATCCTTCAAGGCCAGGGGAGGAGCATGTAACTACTGATCAAAATCTGTAACAGATTGCAGCAGACGGCTGAATCCCAGCTGTCTCCAAACTCCTCTTTTCTATGGAAAGAATGTTCGGGATATTTATTTCACTTAATCTTATTTTTGTAACAATCCCATTCAACAAGTAATTGGGAAGAGTTTAAAACTGTTTAAAACCCTTTAGAAGAGGCCGGTCACATACATTTGAATTATGGTACTAAAAACCACTTCTCACACTTGGGTTCTATAAATCAGTCCTCTAAAGAGCTATGGTATTTTTAAAAAATTATTTTCTTATCTATTGGGCTATCTCCTTTTTTAAAAAATACACTTTTATTGATTTCAGAGAGAGGAAAGGTGAGGGAGAGAGATAGAAACATCAATAATGAGAGAGAGCCCTAACCAGTTTGGCTCAGTGGATAGAGTGTTGGCCTGCAGACTGAAGGGTCCCAGGTTCGATTCCAGTCAAAGGCATATACCTTGGTTGCGGGCACATCCCCAGCGGGGAGTGTGCAGGAGGCAGCTGATCGATGTTTCTCTCTCGTCGATGTTTCTAACTCTCCGAGAGAGAATCATTGACTGGCTGCCTCCTGCATGCCCCCTTCTGGGGATCAAGCCGGCAACCTGGGCATGTGCCCTTGACTGGAATGGAACCTGGGACCCTTCAGTCCACAGGCCAATAAGGAGCTACTATATTTTTTAAAATATGTTTTAAAATTGATTTTAGAGAGAGAAGAAGGGAGAGGAAGAGAGAAACATCCGTCAGTTGCCTCCCTGGGCATGTGGCCCGACCCAGAATCGAACCAGCAACCTTTCAGTACACCGGATGACACTCAACCAACTCAGTCACACCAGCCAAGGCTAAAGAGCTACTGCATTTAAACAGCTAGCCATTGGCCTGCCTGGATTATCCTAGGAGCAAGAACTCCATTCTCTTCTATGAGAATGATATATCCTGGCAGACAGCAGCTTTTCACTCTCCATTAATATTTATTGAGTAAACCTCTGGTGGAAGTGGAAGGCAATTTGACAAGGTATGCCAAGGGCCTTAAATATGCTCATTCCAAAAATTAATCTAAGGAAATAACTCAAAGTGTGGATAAAATTTATGCACTAAAATGTTCAGTGAAGATATCATAAGCAATCTAATTCCAAAAATAATGAAATACTTATGTCATGGCATAGCTATATGATTAAATAACAGGTAGCCATTAGAAATTTTTATGAATTTAAAACTATGGAAATGAGATTGTGTTCTATTACTAACTCAGAGAAGGGGATACAAAATTGTATATCCAGTATAACCAACTAAAGAAATTAAAAAATTAATTATTTTAATATTACATATACACATATATTTCAACACTATATTAACAGGGTTGTTCCTGAGTTATAGAATTATGAATTTTTCCCCAACTACTTTCTAATTCTTATTCTCTGCTTTCCCAATATTCAACTATGAGCATGTACTCTTTTGATAAGCAGAATGAAAAAGTAAAAACTGGAAAGAACTATAACAGAATATGGTTATCTCTAGGTAATAGGATAATAGGTAATCTTTATTTTTATACTTTTTTGAATTTTCTAAATTTGTTTCTGATCATACACAGGATAAGTGTTATTTTCTTTAAAGCAATATCATATACACAGAAGCAACAGCATTTGTTTCAGCTCTAATTCCAAGCTTTTAAACAGTCTCACAAGGAGAAGAGAATTAAGCAACAATGAAGTAGATAAACGGACACTAAGCCTGCTGATTCATTGTTCCAAATGGCAATAGGCTCATTTCTCTTTTCTCATCAATTCTAAGCATGTCACCTCTAATCACCCATTCCTTCATTACTGTAATACACAAATATAACTGCTGTTTGCCTCAGAGAAGCTATAGAGCAATGAAACACTTGGGACAATCGAAGAACCAAGAGAAACGGTACACTTTTAATTACATTTTCAGTTATTGAAAAGACACACACAAACAAAGACCTAGTTGATTAGTAAGGAAAATTCGGTTCAGACTGAAGTTATGAGCTTAATTGATGATGCCACGATAACTTCCTGGGATATCATCAAAGATTCCTTTAAGATTTTTGAGGCAAGACAGATCAGAAGAAGCCCATAGTTATGCTAATAGACAACACCAATGCCAAGGTTGAATGCCTTTCCATTTAGTGACAATGCCAGCTTTATAGACTTGTTCTGCTTTGTCTCTTAAACACCCAATGGTTTCTGAGAAGCCTTCAGGCAAATTAGGCACTCTAGACTTCCCACATCACAGTTCCCAACTCCTAGGCCTTCCTTTAATCAGCCTGTTGCTAGACTCCTGACCTAGCTGCCACCAGTCTCCAGAACCTCACATAATCCTTTAACAAAGAGACAGATGAGAATGGTGGTAGGAGAACATTCCTGAGTTCTGGAAGGAGGAAAAGAGCCTATGTTTTTTTCTTTTTTAAAACACAAAGAAGCTGTACGATAAAACACCAGTGACACACACTTGCCACCATTCCATTTGTATCAGAAATGAATTAAAAGTTGCATTTCATAAGGCCAGAACATGTTACTAAAGTTTCACCCAAAATATCAAGATCTTTTTAAGACTTAATATTAAAAAGTGATTTATATTTATATTTCTAAAACTCAATTTCATTTATATCTAAGTATATGTATGCATTAAAAAATCCTAAAGGCTATATTCTAAAATATTAACACCGGTAAAAAAACAAGTGATATTTATTTATTTACTTTTTGGTATTTTTAAAATCTATTTTGCAATGAGCTGTAAGTTTTTATATTCCAATGTTCTTTTTTGGGGAGGGGATATCCAATTTGATGAAAATAAATGCTTCCACGCTTTTTGGCAGGAGTTTACAAATACTATTTCGGGAATTCCTCACCTTGAATTTTACTGTCCCTCTTTCAAATGATTTCCTTCTGCCGAAACCGGTTTGGCTCAGTGGATAGAGCGTCGGCCTGCGGACTGAAGGGTCCCAGGTTCGATTCCGGTCAAGGGCATGTACCTGGGTTGCGGGCACATCCCCAGTAGGAGATGTGCAGGAGGCAGCTGATCGATGTCTCTCTCTCATCGATGTTTCTGATTCTCTATCTCTCTCCCTTCCTCTCTGTAAAAAATCAATAAAATATATTAAAAAAAATGATTTCCTTCTAGGTAAATTATATAAAATATTAACAGCAATCAAGTTCAACAGGTTCAATCTAGGATCCAAACCATAGATGAAATTAGGTAAAATTAAAAACACTAAACCCAAACCTGACTGCTACCATCTATTAAAAAATAATATGACTTCTTGTTTTTTTTAAATATTTTATTGATTTTTTACAGAGAGGAAGAGAGAGGGATAGAGAGGTAGAAACATCAATGAGAGAGAAACATTGATCAGCTGCCTCCTGCACACCTCCTACTGGGGATGTGCCCGCAACCAAGGTACATGCGCTTGACCGGAATCGAACCTGGGACCTTTCAGTCCGCAGGCCGACGCTCTATCCCCTGAGCCAAACCTGTTAGGGCGACTTCTTGTTTTTGAGTAAAGGAATATAGCAAATGATTTCCTACCAGTACTAGGTTGATTACATTGTATATATAAAGTAACAAATAGTCACACTAGGATTCAGAAATCTATAACAACACAATGAGCACACTGCCCCTTACAAAGTGAGTCTCATGTATCCTGCCAAGGAACCTCAGCTTTCCATACCATTCAACTCCTTATAACATCTCAGCTTTGGACATTTCCAGGTGGGAAAGAACAGGCAATGGATTCAGGAAGAATGGGGTTTTTCAACCCCAACTTACTACCTTGTACCCAGCTCAACCATTAAGCCACACGACCCATGAACCAGGAGGTCATGGTTCCATTCCCAGTAAGGGCCCATGCCTGGGTTTTAGGATCCATCCCCAGGAGGAGGCAACCGATCCATGTTTCTCTCTCATCATTGATGTTTCTCTCTTTCTCCCCCTCTCCCTTCTTCTCATTGAAATCAATAAAAACATATTTAAGCACACACACACACACACACACACACACCTTGTGATATTGTTCCAAGAACTGGAGGTGACATATTTAATATCTATAATACCTATAAATTATGATATAACTGGTTTGCCTATGAGATAAATATTAGTCCTTCCTTTTGATGCTAATGCTATAGATTCCACTACAGTTTACATAAAATGAATATCTGAAAATAACTATTTGCCTTTGGGTATATGGGTTGGTGAAATCCTGCAAGCAAGGAAGTTGGTTTCCCAACACCTTCCTTTTCTGCCTAGTACCCTGTGAGTCTACTTCACGCTGCTTCTAACAGCCACTGCTCTGACACCATCCCCAAAACAGGAGCCGGACTGCATGGGCTTATAAGATTCCCATTTCCATGTACTCATTCCTTCCTCCCATTTCTTTCAGGGCCAGTCAATAGACAAAGTAGACAAATCAAGAGTTGCTGGTTCATTTTATTAATTTTTAAATTGGCAATAGAGTTACAGGGGGAAAAACTAACCAAACAAAAAAATAGACTAGGAAGAGAACAGTATCATTTAAGAAAATACTAATGAGTCAGGTTGAATTTTGTATTTCTAAATATAAAGCTAACAGAAACCTACATTTTGTATTAATAACACTTGTCTTTTTTTTTAGGAAAAGATTTTGTTAAGTTTCCCCTCCAAACTACCCTTCCCCCATCTTTTCTGCAGTGAGGTGACAACCCTCCATTTGACACCTGTGACTGGGGTTTCCAGTATCATTTGATGAAAAGAGATCTTAATCACACAGACACAGTAACCTACAACCATAAAAACAGGCCCTGGCAGGCAAGTTTTGAATATAATAGCAAATTATTTTAAATAAGTTTGATGTAATAACTAAAAGAACACGAAGGAGCTGTGACTGCTATGAAGAGAGATCCACTTCTACACGACCACCAGCACAGGGAGGGAAGCACGGCAGAAAACCTGTACACAGACCTCCTTGGTGCTTGTACAGTCCTTACCTGACAGTCAAAGTCCTGGAAGTTTCGTGTACCATTCTGTCAACAGAAGGCAGAAAACACAGTCAGTTTCCCCATGTGGCTTCCCCAAATGTGCAGCAAATTCAGTTCACAGTGAAAGCAGTGCATGTGTAGTGTACTGGCTGCCATAAACTAAAATGGTTCTTCTCATAAAAAGTCTTCAGAGGCAGGATGGGTTCCTAACATGTGTTAGTTAGTAAAAGTTGAGTTTTTAGAGGTGAGATTATACCTTGGTGGATTTCCTAAAAATCTATCCTATATAATAAAAGGGTAATATGCAAATTGACCCTAATGGCAGAATAACTGGTCACTATGACGAACACTGACCACCAGGGGGCAGACGCTCAATGCAGGAGCTGTCCCCTAGTGGTCAGTGCACTCCCACTGGGGGAGCTTCGCTCAGCCACAAGCCGGGCTGACAGCTGCGAATGCAGTGGTGGTGGCAGGAGCCTCTCCTGCCTCCTCGGCAGCACTATGGATGTCTGACTGCGGCTTAGGCTCACTCCCCGGGGAGCAGGCTTAAGCCACAGTCAGACATCCCCTGAGGGCTCCCGGGCTGCCAGAGGGAGGTCTGACTGCCAGCTTAGATCTGATTCCCCAGGGAGCGGGCCTCAGCCTGCAGGTGTACATCCCCCAAGGGGTCCTGGACTGTGAGAGCGTGCAGGTCGGGCTGAGGGACCCCCCTGAGTGCACAAATTTTCATGCACCGGGCCTCTAGTATACATATAAAAGCCTAATATACAAATAGACCGAACTGTGGAACTGAACAACCGGTCACTATAACGTGCACTGACCACCAGGGGGCATGCACAGAACATGGCAGGCATCAGCAGCGGGCGGTAGAGTGTGGAACATGGTAGGCGTTGGCCGTGGAGGGATGGTAGAGCAGGTGAGCAGGGGTGCCAGACCAAGGCGGGGTGCCAGTCGCTGTCATAAGGGCGAACATCTGGTGTTTACTGAAAATTCTTTGCTCCCACGTGCTGCGATCCCGCCCAGCATTCACACCTGCCGCTGGTGCTGGCCCCACTTGCACCCGCTGCCAGAGCTGGAGCCACCACTCACACCTGCTGCCGGCGCCAGGCCCCAATTGCTCGGCGCTGTCAGCAGGTGCAAGTATGGCTGCCAGCCCCATTGCCCCTCAGGGTTTCTCCACCTCCTCCTGCTCCTGAGGGCAATCGGGGCAGCAGCCGCCGCTCGCACCTGCTGACAACACTGGTCCCACTTGTACCCGCTGCTGGTGCAGGCCCCAATTGCTCCACACCATCAGCAGGTGCAAGTGGGGCCGGTGCCATCAGCACATGGGAGCAGCAGTGGTGGCAGGAGCAGGGCTATAGGCAGATAGGGGACAGGGGGCCTTGGAGGGAGGGGCCGGGTGTGGAAGGTGGGCTGAGACCTGCCCCTGTGCCCACCGCAGCCTCGCGGCCCACAGTTCCTTTCAAGGTGCACAAATTCGTGCACTGGGCCCCTAGTATAAAAGAAAGCAGCCTGCTTTCCCAGTAAAGCTTGTGACTTCTTGCTTCTCTATCTAAGAAGAGCAGTGAGAACTTGTAGGAAGAGGGTAAGACATGGATCAGAGTCTGACAGCAAACTTATAACACATCAAGGAACACCTGGGAGGAAAGGAGTTCCTGAGAGGAATAAGGAAGGCAGTAGTGCCTAGAACCAGGAATTAAAGAAAGGATTAAGGAGAGAACAAAGATATAGATGGATTGGAAATGGAAGACTTGAAATTGAATGAGGAAGAAAGTGTCACTGGAGGAAAGAAAAACAAAACAGGATTCCTAATACACTGACCTATCTGTTGCATTCTATAAAACTGCTGATAGGAAAAAGGACACCTCACTGAATCATTTAAAAAGCAAAACATAGTCAAAAGACCGAAGGAGAATTCACCAACCTTCTAAAAAGAGATTATATCACAGTAATGTTTGATTTAAAAAGAAAGTCAATGGGAATGACTCAGAGGCATTTTTGTAGCATTTTAAATGCCAGAGTCCAAGAGCATGACATAAGAGTATAAAAATGATAATGAGTGATGTGTTTGGGAGGAAAAAAAACCCTTCTGGTTTGATTTTTCATAAAGTAAAGTCCTGAAAGAAACCTCTTTTTATTTAGAAACTATGTTATCAAAAAATATATATTCTGCCTACCATGGTCTCCCGAAGGTGTGGAGCTACTAATAAGCACCTTCCCAAAAGCTGCCCCTTCAGAGATCTAGACAGCTGGTCACTAAACAGTCCCATCACTCCTTTAGATCCTCTTAGCCCTGGCCAAAAAGGCTCAGTTGGTTGGGCACAGTCACACACACCAGAAGGTTGCTAGTTCAATTCCCGGCCAATCGATTTTGCATTCTCACATCAGTATTTCTCTCCCTCCCTCTCTCCCTCTCCCTTCTTCTCTCTCTAAAAATCAATAAAAAAAATATTTTGCCCAGCTGATTGAGCATTGACCCAGAAACCAAGAGGTAACTGGTTCAATTCACAGTCAGGGCACATGCCTGGGTTGTGTGCTTGATCCTTAGTAGGGGCAGTGCATGAGGCAGCTGATCAATGATGTTTCTCTCTCATGGATGTTTCTATCTCTCTATCCTTCTCCCTTCCTCTCTCTCCAAAAATTAATAAAAACATTAAAAAATATATTTTAAAAAAACAAATAAAATGGTCAATTAAAAAAACAAAAGAAGATCCTCTCAGAAACAATTCTGTATCCCACTGCTGGCAGGACAAAACAGAGATCTTAAAAACACAGCCCAGTATGGTATAAAAAACCCCAAAGAAACAAACTGTCCTCCAGATAAGAGGAACTAATACATTAAAGCAGCACTATCCAATATGGTAGTCACTGGTAACATGTGACAATTAAATTTAAATGTTACAGTTTCTCAGTCACATTTGCCACATTTCAAGTGCTCAGCAGATACACATGGCTAGTGGCAACTGTATTATTGGACAGCAAAGATAAAAAAATTTTTCATGATTGCAGAAACTTCTGGACAGTACTGATTTAGACAGAGAAAGCTTTTGCAGGAATAAGGCTATGGATGAACAGACCTTAGTTCTCTAAAGGTGGCAGTAAAATCACAATAGGTTACCAGTCAGAGAGACTGCAGATAATACCGAGAACTGGAAAGGGTGGTGGAGACAGCTGGTCTGAAGTATTATTCCTGGCATGAAACCAAGTTCACAAAATAAAGTCTGATGCTCTCAGAGCTTGGAGAGACAACAAAGATAC
>NW_006291383.1:5141230-5152118 GCF_000327345.1 Myotis davidii | reverse complement strand
CAGGTAAAAGGGATTATAATATTCCACAGCTCCCATTAGCCCCATAATATGCCAAAGAACTCCTTCAGAGAAATCACTGTGTTTAATTTCTTTTTTAAAAAAAAATATATATTTTTACTGATTTCAGAGAGGAAGAGGGAGAGATAGAAACATCAGTGATTGGCTGCCTCCTGCATACCCCACACTGGGGATCGAGCCCGCAACCCAGGCATGTGCCCTGACTGGGAATCGAACCATGACCTCCTGGTTCATAGGTCAATGCTCAACCACTGAGCCACACTGGCCGGGCCATTTTGTTTAACTTCTAATTAATGATAAGAAGCAGAAAGAAGGGCCGTCTTATGTACTAGGGTAGATGGTTTGAGTAGAATATAAATGACCAGTGAGCCCGATTCCAGATTCAACTTGCACCTTCCCCCAAATAAAGCACCAGTCATGAGGCATTCTGTGAAGCCCTGAAGTCTCTGAGATGAGCACAAAGGGAAATGCCAAAAGTGGAAAGAGATGATTCTTTCTAGAAATCAAAGCAAACTTCTCTTTATTGAATACGTAGCAAAAAACAACTACATGTTCTTAATCCAATGTACTCAGAAAGAAAAGTACTAATAATTGAAAGAAGACTAACACTTGTTTTCTTGGCATTTTTTTCAAGAGATGCCCGACCTTCTTGGAGAATGGCTTCAGGCTTCATGAGTGATCATCTTAGAGAAAGGATATGCCTGGGTTTGTTCGACAGTATTTAGCATGCAGAGTTTCTGAATGGAGGCCATTACTCGATCTGTGGTCAAGTGAAGACATATTATTTGAACTCATTAAAAATTTCATACTGCTTATTGGGTGTATTCTGGAAGGATCAAGACTTCCTGGGGCCCTTCCATGAGAACTTAATTGTCTCTGATATTTGAGGGACATAATTCTACTCTAACAAAACTTATACGAGTTTCCATGTTCAAAGAGATTCTTGCACTAAGCAGACTTAAATAGATGAAAGGGATTCAAGAAAAAATTAAAATAATAATTGGGGGAAAGACAAAAAAGAAAGATAAATTATTACTGAAAGCTGCAGTCAAGGCAGAAACCAGCTAAGAGGAGCATTTCCTGGTAGAATCTCGTGCCAGGTGTAGAAGGTAAGTGAAACAGTTCCTGAAGGTAAATTAAAAACAAGTAATTCTCTCAAATACAAGCCTGGAGATTAAGCAAAACGCAACTAAGAATAGGTCAGTGAATAAAAAGAAGTATGAAAAAAAAAAGGGGGGCGGAGAGAAAGTTTTCAAAAGTTAAAAAAAAAACCCACAAAAAACCACAAGTAATTGCTAGGGAGAAGAAGAGAGATGTAGTTTCCCAACATGAGATCTAGTCAAGAGGAATATATAGTTTCAAAAGATAGAAAGTAAAAGATATAATGGAAAAGAAGACAAGATAGATAAGACCACAGAACCAACTACCAAGAGGAAGATTTGAAGTCAAACTACCTGTTCTGTGAACTTGAAGGGAGTGAGGTTATCTAATTCACCATTATATTCTCAGTCCTAGCACTTAGTAAATGCAATAAATTTCATTTTGCATTGGTTATCAACATCCCAAAATAGACATACTCAATTTGAATAAAAATATCAAAGAAGAAGAATTATATGCAAATGATATGCTAGAAATTAAAATGGGGGAAGGGAGCTGTTTTAAACAGTAAAATTTTAGAAACAAGTTAATTTTAAAAAACTATTAGAGAATAAAATATGACATTTCTATTAAAAGAGAAATTTGTTCAAGCTATAATCCAGAGACAAAAGTGAAAGTTCTACATATATGTGAGTATGTGTGTTTGTATGGCTGTATGTGTATATATATATTTTAATTATTTATATTATTACCTTCAAAAATACTAATTAAAAAACTGAGACTTCATAAAGAAACTTATAAAGAGGTCAGAGACTTAGATAACCATCTGCAGACTGATGAAAAAGTACAATTTCAATTCTAAAAAAACCTCTACCTTAACAGACTATCAGGCTAACATTATGTGTCACTGACCCCTTGGAATAAAAACTCTGTGGGCACCAGGCTAAGGCTTGGGCTCCTCCCACCAACTCCTGCTGACAGAGTGTTGAGAACTGTCTACCAGAGTGGTATCATTACTTGCTTGGGAACTCATTTCCTGCTCCAGTCCCATCTTGAGAATTTCTGACAAATGATGTGACAATCACCTCCTAGTTAGCATGTTAAGGGACACCCACCCTCTAGTGCACAGTAGATGTAGTACTTCCTGAATATCTATAATAATAAAAGTGTAATATGCTAATTAGACCAGACAGCCAAACGACATTCCAGACAACCTTTCAGAGGAAGCCGGGGCTGCAAGGGCCAAGGCAAGCCACCACGGCTTCAAGTGTGGAGCCCCTTGCATGAATTTTGTGCATCAGACCTCTAGTTCTTTAATGAAAATGTCAAATTTTTTTTAAAAGAAACCTTGGCACTAGCCCTTTGCCTGTTTCTACTATTGGAAGGTTATAAAAAGCTAACTCCTGAGTTCTCTCTCCTACCCTCCTCTCCTCACATTTCTATTTAGTCTCTAGTAGAATGAGAAATCAAACTGTAATATGGTCTACCTGTTCCTACTGTAACAACAACCAAAACAAAGTAAATAACTTGTTTCTGTTCTCCCAAATATTTATACCCCTTCTTGGTATTTTCTCAATTCTGCAGGGTCCAATTGTGGTCCCCTACTTATTTTCTCAAGCCTGGCTGCTGGCTTTCATCAGACTCAGTAATATCTGAACCAACAGGAGGTAGAGGAGGACAGGAAAAATGAAGCAAAACCCAGTCAACTCTCCTGCTTGGTATAAGGTCTTTTGAGTGAGGAGTGGAAACTACCAGCTACAAGAGGCAGAGAGCAGATCATGGGAAGATCTCTAGACCCCTGATTCAAGTTGAAATCAACAAATGTGGGATCTAGTCCTGGCTTTACTACCGTACTAGACACTAACGTTGGACAAGTCATATAACCTCTCTGAGCCATATCTGTAAAATAAAGCTGAAAATACCTTTAACTACTTATTTTACAAGAGGTTACGAGATTTATTTGATACTAGAGGGCTGGGGCACGAATGTGTGCATGGGTAGGGTCCCTCTGGGAGGCCTGCAGGGATCGAGGCCGAAACCCGCACTCCAATGCCACCTGCAGCTCCTACCTGCCGCTCCCATTCATCCCAGCCCCATTGTGCCTTCTGCAGGCTCATGCCCAATCAGTCCCGGATCGAGAGGCTCGCACTGCCGCAGCAGCGCTCACCAGCCATGAGCCCTGCATCTGTTACTTCCGGTGCCCTCCCAAGGCAAGTGACCTGCGGGATCAGGCTGAAACTGGCTCTCCGACATCCCCCGAGGGGTCCCAGATTGCGAGAGGGTGCAGAGCAGGCTGAAGGGCCCCACTGGTGCATGGTTGGGCTGAGGAGGGTCCACAGGAGGGCTCCAGGATGTGCCTGGCCCATCTTTCTCAGTCCCAATCATCCGGAACCCAGCAGCAAGCTAACCTACCGGTCGGAGCATCTACCCCTGTTGGTCAGTGCACATCATACCGAGTGGTTGAGCAGCCTTAGTATATCATAAGCATACCATTCTTTGATTGGTTGTTCTGTGTTTGGTCTATTTGCATATTACCCTTTTATTATATAGGAGGATTTGTGAAAATCCTTTGAAAATTATTAAATGCTATTTTTAAAAAAATCATTTCATATTGCTGTGCAGTTTCTGGTCTCCCAAAGCAAAGTGCTAGTGGGTGCTTCTTTTCATCACTGGAGCCAAAACAAGCACAAAAAAATTACCCACTTCTTCACAATTCTGAGCTGAGAAAAGCCTCACTTAACACTATTTTGAGAATGCTTCCTCACAGTCACCTCAGGACAAATTTCTCCATATTAGATTGGGTCTAGATTGCCGTTAGCTCCCTGAAGCCAGGAGAGTATAGTGATGTCTTTGTATAAGCGTGTGTCTATGAGGAGAATGGAGAGAAAGATGAAGTGAAGTGAAAGAGACAGGGCAAGCCACAGCAGTGATGCCAAAACACCTACTGAGTGAACATGGTGGAAAGGCCTCAGGTTTTGGAATAAGAAAGATGTAAGTTTTAGTCCTGGCTCTGCCACTTACTGACTGGGCAAGCCACTCTTTCAGTCAGATTTTCATCTGCTAAGTGAGGAATAATACTATTGACTTCAGAGGGATACTCTGATAATTAAAAGAGAGAAGGTATGTAAAGCATCTGGCATTAAAAGGTGCTTAATAAATAATAGCAGGATAGGTTAAAGTAAAAAAACTCCCCCCCAAACAAAAAAAACTCAAGACATCTATCTATACCTACTCAAACCTGAAGGCTTGTCCTTTAATAGCAGTGGCTCTCAACTGGGGAGAACTTTGCCCCTCAAGAGACATTTGACAATATCTGGAGACATTTCTGACCATCACAACTGGGGAGGTGCTACTGCCATCCAGTGAGTGGGTAGAGGCCAAGGATATACCCTACAATGCACGAACAGTCTCCCACAATAAACCATTCTCCAGCCCAAAACCGTAGTAGCGGTAAGACTCTGCAGTAGGCATTCTTAGGTACTCAATCAGAGTAAGCTACTGCACCTCTCTTAGCCTTAATTTCCTCACCAGGAACATGGGAATAATTGATCTGTGTGTGCTCCATCACCAAGCTATTGGCAGAGTCAAATGAAATAATGGGTAAGCAGCATTACCATCATTATGCCGTTCACAAGCACCCACTTGCTCAGCAAAGACAGAAGCATTGATATATTGGGGGGAGGGAGGACTAACTGGGGTGGAATTCTTTGTTTGGGAATGCCCCATCCAAAGAGAACCTCTTGCCAATCTATTTCTATAAAGCTTCACTGGAGCAGGGGAGCTCTCATGCACAATGAATAGGAGCACTTTTTAGGGAGAGAGAGCATGGGAAGTGGGTAGGAACAGCACAGGCATATCAAAGAGGAGCTAACAGATGTTAGGAAGTGAGGCATTGATTACTTGAATTCTTAGACTGCATGGGCTGAGTGACTTTAACAATAAAAATTTATTTTCTCACAGTTCTGGAGGTTGGAAATACAAGATCAAGATCCCAGTAAGGTTTAGTTTCTAGTAAGAGCTCTCTTCCTGGCTTACAAACGGCCACCATCTTGTTGTGTCCTCAAAAAGTAGCCATCTCTCACTCTCTCTTCCTCTTTTTAAAAGTCCACGAATCCTACTGGAATAAGGCTATACTCTTTTGACCTCATGTAACCTTAATTACCTCCTTAAAGGCCCGATTTTCAATAAAGTCAATGGGCGGGTAGGAGGGGTTCACCATATGCATTTGGGGGAAGAGGAGCACAATTCTGTCCATAGAACTTGGGCATACATCAGACACAGCCAAGGCACCATTGTGGCCTTAGAGAGGAGGATTCAGAAATTAATTCAATGCTTTTCTATGGTTAACAGTCACTTTTCCATATACTGTCTCTATGAGCTATGCAATCAATCCTGCAACTCTTTTGTATAGGTGCCTCTTCAGGCATCCCGTATCCTTCCAGGGTTAGGAAAGGGTCCTCCTCTTATCTGTGTCCCAGTCCTCAAATAGCTGAGACCCATTAGGTAATGGTTTTCCTACATTGGCTAATCACTTTAGGCTCGGTTCTCAATTATGGGAGTTTTCTTTTTTTTTAATCCTCACCTGAGGATATGTTTTTATTGATTTTTTTTTTTTTTTTTTAGAGAGGAAGGGGAAGAGAGAGAGAGAAACATCAATCAGTTGCCTCCAGTATGCACCCCAACTGGGGTTTGAACTTGAAATCTAGGTATGTGCCCTGATTAGGAATCAAACCCGAAACCTTTTGGTGTACAGGATGGCACTTCAAATAACTGGGCCACATGGGCAGGGCAATTATGGGAATTTTTTAAAAAGCTCAACCACACCGCAGAACAATTCAATCAGAACCTCTGGAGGCAGGGCCAACGCATTGGTAATTTTTACATCTCCCCAAGTAATTCCAACAAGCAGGAACAGTGATCACAGAGGTGTATGTGTGTGTGTCCATTTCTCCTCCCCTCAGATTCCAATTTAGTTGGTGTAGAGTGGAACCCAGGAATCTGTATTTTTAAACAATTCCCTGGTTGATTCTGGTGATCAGCCAGATTTAGGATAGATTATAATCTTCCAGAAGCTAAACTGGCTACCTACCTGTCTTGTAACTTCATTTCTGTGGCTATGCATAAACTTTACAGAAGATTTTATTTCCTTCCTCTTCTTTGTGGCACATCATTTTGGGAACAGCCCTTCATATGCACCAAAAGACAGTACTTAAAGGAGTTTTTTTTAAACATGAGGGGGAAGCAGCAGAAGAAACCAAAGGGGGCTAAACAAAATGTACAGCTTGCCAAGGGAAAGAACAAAAAATCTGGTGAAAGATAAAGGAAGGAGGGAAAGTGGAGATGGAGATGATGTCACAGGGGAGAAAATGGAGCTGATAGGATTCAAGAGCAAATTAACAAAATGCATAGTTACGTCAACAGCCATAGAAGTTGTAGGTGAAGGGCCTTTCTTTCAGCAAAAAAAAAAAGGTAACAGGCAACAACATCTTTTGATGTACCCCTCAGCCCAACCTCACCCATTTACCCTCAATCTTCATCAATACTTCCCTCAGGAAAGAATGCCATGTAGTCATTCACACCAAGCTACAAGAGTATTTTAATAGGGGACAATGACAATAAACCAAAAGAGGATTGAAAAAAAGGAATTTCAGGCACATTTACTGAATGGAGTGGGACCAGAGAGAGGATAAGCCTTTCTTAGCTTTTTGGTAACTTATATCACACTGGTCTTTAGCTTGTGTACTTCTTTAACACTAAAATAAAAATGAGGCATATTCCTGACATTCAGGCATCTCTGGATGAAAACCTCCACGTTGGCAGAAGGGTCCCATCATATACTTTTTAAAAATATATATTTTATTGATTTTTTACAGAGAGGAAGTGAGAGGGATAGAGAGTTAGAAACATCGATGAGAGAGAAACATCAATCAGCTGCCTCCTACACGCCTCCTACTGGGGATGTGCCCACAACCAAAGCACATGCCCTTGACCAGAATCGAACCTGGGACCCTTCAGTCCCAACAACGCTCTATCCACTGAGCCAAACCAGCTAGGGCCCATCATATACTTGACAAACTGTAGGGAGAGTGTTGTAGCCTATGCACTTCACTAGCCATGGATGTTTTCCTTAGAGGAACTGAAACTCAAGCCATAGGTGGTTTGGCTCAGTGGATATAGCATTGGCCTGTAGACTGAAGGGTGTTGGGTTCAATTCCGGTCAAGCCACATGCCCAGGTTGTGGGCTCAAATCAATCCCCAGCAGAGGGCATGCAAGAGGCAGCCCATCAATGATTCTCCTTTATCATTGATGTTTCTATCTCTCTCTCCCTTCTCTCTTGCTCTCTGAAATCAAGAAAAATACATTAAAAAAAAGAAACTGAAACTTAAGATACTTGTATTTTAAGTCAAATCTCACTCTCATGCTTTCTACTTAACTTTGCATTATTATTTTTTCCCTTAATATCTCTATCTGAAAAGCAGGAAAATCTCAAGGATAACATGATTCAATTTGGCCTGTGGAAACAAAGTAGAAGGAAAGAAAAATGTGGAAAGGCACAAAAAAGATGGTTAAAAAAATATATTTTAAAAAGTATTCCCTCCATAGAAAGTCAAGCTATGTTTTGAATTAGTTACTATTTAGATAATATAGAAATGAACTAATCGCAGAAGAGACATTTTAGTGGAAAGAGTAGTTTCTATATTTTAGTGAAAACAGAGCAGTCTTTACCTTATCATTTAGAAGTGGTTTGATCTCTGTGAGTTGAACATCCTGAAGTTCATCCATGAGGAAGATGAAGTAGAGGATTCTCAAAAATAAATCAGTAACTCTGAAACAGAAGAGAAGGTAGTGAAGAAAAAGGCTTAAACTAGGAGTTGGGCCCTGGCCGGGTAGTTCAATTGGTTTGAGCAGTGGTCGGCAAACTGCAGCTGGCAAGCCACATACGGCTCTGTGGCCCCTTGAGTGTGGCTCTTCCACAAAATACCACATGCGGGCACGCATGAACAGTGCGATTGAAACTTCATGGCCCATGAGCAGAAGTTGGTATTTTGTGGAAGAGCCACACTCAAGGGGCCAAAGAGCCGCATGTGGCTCGTGAGCCGCAGTTTGCCAACCACTGGCATTAGAGCATCCTGCCGATACACCAAAGTTGCAGGTTCTGTCTCTGGTCAGGGCAGATACAAGTCAACCAATGAATGCATAAATAAGTAGAACAACAAATCTCTTGTGTGTGTGTTTTTTCTCTCTTTTCCTTTCTCTCTCACAATGAAAAAAATTTAAACCAGGAGTTGGAAATATAATGGTCCCATTACTTCCATTCATTCAAATATTAGAGGTTAGCATGTGACATGCACTGCTCAGGGTGCTGAAGACACAAGAAACTAGACCAGTGATGGCGAACCTTTTGAGCTCGGCGTGTCAGCATTTTGAAAAACCCTAACTTAACTCTGGTGCCGTATCACATATAGAAATTTTTTGATATCTGCAACCATAGTAAAACAAAGACTTATATTTTTGATATTTATTTTATATATTTAAATGCCATTTAACAAAGAAAAATCAACCAAAAAAATGAGTTTGCGTGTCACCTCTGACACGCATGTTATAGGTTCGCCATCACTGAACCAGACAGTTATGGCAGACAGACTCAAAGTGGTGTCTATGATCTCTGCCTTTTGATATTCACATCCTAGCATAACCTCTCTCTCCCCTGAGTGTGGGTAAGACCCATGACTTTTATTATTCCTTCCAAGGACTCAGAGAATGCCAAGCAGGAACACTCTTCAAACTATGGACCCACATGCCAATCATAAGCATCCCAAACATTTGTGCCACTTAGAGAGCACAAGCCTGATGATAATTTAACTTTCCTGTAGAACATGATTCTTTTCTCAGATCCCAGGCAACCTATAAACTTGATTAAGCTACTGAATGCTCAAAAGCTGAAATTTTTAGTTTGTTTTTAAACTGATTTTTAAAAAAGTGTTTTTATTGATTTCAGAGAGGGAGATAGAAACATTGGCTGCCTCCTGCACGCCCCCTACTGGGGATTGAGCCCATAACCCGGGCATGTGCCACAACTGGGAATGGAACCGGTGACCTTCTGGTGCTTGGGACAATGCTCTACCAAATGAGCTACAGCGGCTGGACTTAGTTTGTTTTCTACCAGTTACATTT
Organism: Myotis davidii; assembly: GCF_000327345.1. NCBI lineage: Eukaryota > Metazoa > Chordata > Mammalia > Chiroptera > Vespertilionidae > Myotis > Myotis davidii. Next base: position 5,142,826 of record NW_006291383.1, on the reverse strand, counting down.
CAAAAGGAGATGGAATGGCTTGAATCTTTTATCACAAATTTCAGCCAGCATCTACAATTCTCTCTTTTGCAGTCATGCTTTGACCCAGTTAACTCTAAAAATATTGGCCTACCTGCTATCTACTTGTGTGTTTATTAATCACACTATAAACTGTGGCTACTTTTCATTTGGACTTCACTGGTTATCAATAATTTAAAATGGTGATTTTAAAGTCCTTTTTCCTATTATAAAAGCAATACTATATATGCTCACTTTAGAAAATGTGGAAACCACAGAATAATGAAGATATTTTACTTAGTGTTTCCATCTAAAGACAACTACTGTTAAGATTTCATCTATTTCCATTTGTTCTTTTTTCGCATGTAAAATGGTGATTTCCTGAAAATGTTTTTCCAACCCACCTGCTTTATTCCCTACTCTAACTCACTCACTTGTAAGCAGGATAGTTCAAAATGTTGATAACTCAAATGTGACAACATAAGGCCTGTCCAAGAGGCTTGGGAACAGAGGAAAGCCTGAGCTGCCCTCGGGTCCAAAGTGACTGGCATTCACTGTGTTCCTGTGCAATTTATAAAGATTAAAAAAAAGTGATGATGTGATGTTTGGGCCAGGACAAACACTTAAATAAAGGCACAAATTAAATAAGAAGGCTGTCCCCATCAGCTGGGTCCAGTGCAGACTTAATGCAGGACAGGAAGCTGCTATAGTGTGACTTAAGAATTGGCAATAAGACAATAGATGTTCACCTTCCACATTAAAGGGGACCTAATGCATTCTTCTAGAGACTCAATTTTTTGCTTAGTTCTAATTGTTCTGAGCCCTTGCCAATGAACAGTTTTTTAACACCTATGAGAAAACTAAGACCACATGGTGGAAAATTCCATCTCCAGATCTCCCAGCTACACAGACTGGCTTCCTCCTGGGGAATCTAAAGCCTAAGTTCCCTCTGCACAAATGATATGACTGGCAGATCCATCCTGGTACTAAGGGATATTAATATTTTTAAAAGCTAGTAGGGATTTTATAAACTGCAGTAAATAACAAAATGCTAACCCTCTGTCCCAGCTTTATGAGGTAGAGAGAAGACTGAAAAGTAAAAACCAGCCATCCTGGAACTGAAGAAGTAAGCCTGATACCAAATGGCTGAGGAAAACGGGGGGGTCGGGGGGGGGGAGTATAAATCCTATACTGTGCCAGGAACTATAACCTAAGCACCTTATGTTGAATCCTCCTAACAGTCTTCTTGGGTAGATATCTTCATTTCTTACTCTAAAATTGAGAAACTTAGGCTTAGAGAGAAGTGAAGTGACTTTTCCAATATCCCACATCTAAGAAGTACAAGGCAAGGATTTAAAAGCCTTTGCTTTCCCCACTATACCATAATGTCAACACCAGGCTCTATCTACTGGCTGTAGAACCCTGGGCAAGTTTCTTCCTCTCTAGTCACAGGGGCACCTCCTTGAAGTAAAAGTAATAGAAGCCCAGAGTAATTCTGTATCACTAGTAACTCAGATGCCTTAGAATGAAGGTTTGAGTCATCACACCAGCAAAAAACCCCTCAATATCTCAATAGTTAGCTGAGGATTAGAACATGAG
>NW_006291383.1:5125801-5141188 GCF_000327345.1 Myotis davidii | reverse complement strand
AAAATTCCATCTATTTCTTGGTAACCAGTTTCAGAAACAATGGTTATTTCTTGCTTTTTGTTAGAACAGTGAGCCTCAATCACCTGGATATCTTGTTCAGGATCTTAGGCATAATCAGCTTTGAGTGATGACAATCCAATAAGTGACCTCATCATATGAGGAGTGAAGATCATTTGAGTTGAGATGAAGAACAGAAAGGCTAGATTATTAGCACCAATCAAACCCTAATAGAGATGAGGAGAATGGGACAGAGGAAGACAATTTAATTTTATCCTGCCTTCTTCTAAAAAAGATTTCAGATGGGAATTCAAAAAGATTCAACAGCCTCCCCCCCCCCCCCGCCCCAAATAAATAAATAAATAAATAATTCAACAGACCAGACTAATTAGAAGGGGAATGATGTACTGGAGAAAGATAGAGTTTAGTAGTTTAGTGCAGAAATCTAGTTGATGGGGAGTGGAGGAAATCAATGGGGAGGGGGGAGGGAGACATCTTTAATACTTTCAACAATAAAGATATATTGAAACAAAAGAAAGAAATCTAGCTGGCAGGTGAAAAGAGCCTGAGCCGGCTATTAAAATCACAGATATAAAGAAAGGAAATCAGGGGTATAATACTGATAAAAACATTGTGAGGTCAGAGAAGTCAGGTTTTGCCAGGGTTTTGTTTGGGTTCAGAACAAGCCACCCCAAGATGTGCTTAAGTAGTACATGGATTATTTCGAGCTCCCCTGCCCCCAACTATCTAGGAGCCTGGCTCACATTAAGAGTTATCACACACACACAAAAAAAAGCCCAACCAGTGTAGCTCAGTGGTTGAGCCATGAACCAAGAGTTCACCAGTTCGATTCCTGGTCGGGGCACATGCCAGGGTTGGGGACACAGAGTGGAGTGAGATTTAGTGAGGAAAATCTGTGTAGGTGCTAAAGGAGAGCAGAGCTTGTCACCCCAAAATATGCCTCTGTGGGATATTGATTATTTCAGGCTGATTAATTTTAAGAAACAGCAGACAAGGGAAAAGCTCTGAAAACCAAGTAGAAGGACATTGTAAAAGGACATTTACAACTGTAGAAGGACACTTCCATCTGTAGAAGTGTTTTCCTCACTATACCATGCCTGCGTTTACTATCAATGATGAAGACATGGACTTAACTCTATACAACAATCTTATTTTTATTTATTGCACTTTGCCGGGTAATTTCCCAGAGGTCACTCTCTAGCCCCAATACCTATTGTCTTTAGCTGAAGGTGGTATTTAAGGTGATGGCTTGACATTTTGGAGAGTTACTCATCAGTTTTCCTGGGTCTCTCCCCTGTATACAGGAGGTGTTCATTTTATTAAACGTTGTTTTTCTCCTGTTAATCTGTCTTGTGTCAACTTGATTATTAGGCCAGCCAGAAGGGTAGAAGGAAAATTATTTTTTCTCCCTGACAGCACTCACCAAACCAGAGATGTTGAGGAGCTGTAGGCCTTGGGCTCTTCTGGAAGACAACTCAGTGATAGAAAAGAAAGCAGAACCAATAAGAAACAAAGAAAAAATGCTCAAGAGATGCAAGAGGTAATGCAGAAATACAAAGTCAAAGAAGTCAAGGGAGAAGAGAAGTTTACATGAAAGGGGAGAAAACCGTCAAATACTGGAGGAAAGGAGGTGGGGAAGGAAGTCTAAGAAGGAGACATTATCTTTGGCAGTGAAAGTCAACAGTATTAAAACCTAGGAAAAATGAGGTTCAGTTCTCCATGCTAAAAAAAAAAAGCCCATGACTATTACCTTTTAGAAATACAGAAACTGACATTTCTGAATTTAAATGTAAGCAAAAATGTTCTTAGGATGGCCAGGAGAGGCACCAGTGTTCTTTGATATTTAGCACTTGAGAGGACCTTTAAAGATCAAAACTACTGAGTTTTAATTTTTGCACCAAAACTCTGAAGTAGAGGACAGAAAAACATGTAGGGGTACTGGTTGAAGTGTTGATGAGACAGCTAGGGCTCTATAGAACACAGTTTAAATAAAGTCCAACAATATATTTGTGGACAAAAAGGGGCCACATGCTAGCTACCCTGAGAAGCTCTGGGAAGGCCTATGTGACAGCCTTGCAAACTCACAAAGACCTAAAGTAACCACAAAGGATGGTAGGAAATTAAAACTTTTAAAATTAAAACGTAGTCTAAGGCGGGTAGTCCTGTCCTAGGCCTGTATCAACTTTGATCTTTACTGAGCCTATTGTCTTTTTGCATCTAAGATAACATACCTTTGGAATGTCTGGGTAACTTCCCTTTTTCTGGATCCCTCAGGGCACAACCAATGCACCAGGGCAGAGACCACAAATTACCTCATCGTTATTGTTATCATGTAACTATCCTGTACCCACTTATGTAAAAGAAGCATGTGTCTATCATTTTACTTTTTTAAAAAAATATTTTTTTATTGATTTCAGAGGGGAAGGGAGAGGGAGAGATAGAAACATCAATGATGAGAGAGAATCACTGATGGGCTGCCTCCTGCACTCCCTCCACTGGGGACGAAACCCGCAACCTGGACATGTGCCCCTGGCCAGAATCAAACCTGGGACCCTTCAGTCCGGAGGCCGACGCCCTATCCACTGAGCCAAACCCGCTATCATTTAAATATATATATCTTTATTGATTTCAGAGAGGGAGGGAGAGATAGAAACATCAATGATAATAAAGAATCATCAATTGGCTGCTTCCAGCACACCCTCTACTGCGGATCGAGCCAGCAACCTGGGCCCTGACTAGGAACCAAACCGGTAACCTCCTAGTTCAGTGGTCGCCAACCTTTCAGACCTCACGGACCACCGGTTAGCGACCGCTGTCCTAGTTCACAGGTCAATGCTCAACCACTGATCCACGCCAGGTGGGCTATCGTTTTACTTCATTTGACCACCTCCCCCTTTGCTTTCTCCCACATCCCTAATCTATCACCAATGGACTTCATGTAACCCACTTACGTCTCCTCTTTTGATTGTAATGTATAAAACAAGGTGGAAAAACTGCCATTCTCCATATCATTACCACAGTATTTTGAGATTCTGCTTCCAGGCAACTGTCAACAGTTTGGCTCATATAAACTCACAAAAATTCTTTATAGCAAGCATGTCAAACTTGCGGCTGGCAGGTCGCATGCCTCAAACAAGTTTGACATGCTTGCTTTGAATGTTTGAATGTTTGAAGGTTTGAATGTTTCTTACCTTAACATATTTCTGAGTGCAACCTTTGCCCACACAGAAAAAATGAATGCCCAGATTCTTCCAGTCAAGGAAAGAGCCCTTAAGCACATCAGATGTGGACTCTAGACCCAGGAAGGCCCCTATCTAGTTGAGTGGTACTGGGCAAAGCATATTTCCTTTCTAGACCTCAGTTCCTCCACCTGTCAAGGGAAGAGGTTGGGCAGGATGACCTTTTGGCCCCTGACAGGGCTGACATTCGTGACGTAGGAGCTCCCTGTACATGTTTTGATTTTACATTCTCCCCCATCTCATTTGATTCCATACTACAATCCTAAGAGGTCACTCAGTTATCAACCTGATTAGATTCAAAGACTAGTTGAAGGTCACTTGCAAATCAGCGGGAAGATGCACTTGGTCTGACCCCAGGCACATGAGGGTCTCAGGCTTTAGCTCACTCTGCATTGTGTCCATTTAGTCAGAGAAAGCTCACTGAGATTTCCAGTGCTTAAAAACATTGCTTTGTTACTGAAAAAAGGCAGTAAGGGACTCTGTGTACTATTGGCTTTCTAAACTACAAGCTGTCTTGTTATGTAGCTTTTCCCTGACCAAGGTAATTTGTGAGGTCTTCATCAGGTTTTGCCAGGATGTACTTGATGCCAGGCCACTCGTTTATATTCTAGAGGCAAAGTCAATCACTTTTGGTTTTGGCAAAATTGCAGACAGAAAACCAAAACAGGATGAAGGCTATAAACAAAGAGGCATACTGAGGAAAATGAGCTGGACAGGAAAATGAGCTGGACAGGGCCAGCTGGAGCTGGTGCTGAAATAGTTATGGCTGAAGAGCTGCAGAAAGAGACCAGGGGACTGACAGAGAAGGTAGACAGTGGGGCTCCTACAACAGCAAGCTGATGCACATCCTCTCTTTTTATCTACGAACCAGTGGCCGAATGAGTAGTATAGCACTTTACAATTTACAAAGCACCTTTACATCTGACAACACATTGGATGATCACAAAGGTACTATGAAGGAAAACACGGGGCACTGGCATCTGTTGCAGCAATAGGGAAACTGAGGCTTAAAGAGGTTGAAATGGAGTGACCAAAACAATATAACTAATAAATGCAACAGCTGGGACTGAAAACAAATTTTCTCCTGATCCCAATGCTTACTCTATGTCCTGTATCATACTGCCTCCCAGGTTATCACAGATTAAGACTTGGGGGTAAAAAGGAGAGACATTCAGAAGATTGCCTCACTGCACTGCACCCACCCCACACTGAGGACCTCTTTATCTCTGGTCCTAAATTACACTGAGTGGTTAAGATCAGGCCACAGGCTCGAGGATTAAACCCTAATATGAAATTAATAACAAGAAAGCTGAGATTTGGAACTGGAGTTTGCCTTCACCCATTAATTCAATTAAATAGGAGAGATTAAATTTATAAACAAACCACTACAGTTCAAGCAAACTCGAAGGCAGTTTCTCAACCTCAGCAGCAGTGACATTTTGGACCAGATGTTTTTGTGTAGGGGAGTGTCATGTACATAGAATGTTTAGGAACATTCCCAGCCTCTACCCACTGAATGACAGTAGCACCTGCCTCCAACAATTGTGACAACCCAACAGGTCTCCAGATATTACCAAATGTCCTCTGGGGGGCAAAGCTTCGGCTAAGTTGAGAACCATCGCTCTAAGGGTTATGGAGGTTTAGGGCAAAAATCAGTTAATACAGTTAATGTAGATGCAGAGAAAAAGATTCATGGAGAAAGTAACATGTGAACTGGACCTTGAAGAACAGATAAAGTCCTGGTCCAGAGTCTAAACTGGTTGGAGCATTTTCCCGTAGACCAAGGAGTTTGCGGGTTCGACTCCTGATCAGGACATACCTATAATGTGGGTGATACCCAGTCAGGGCATGTAAGGGAGGTAATCCATAGATGTTTGGATCTCTCTCTTTCTCTTTCTCTCTCTCTCTCTCTCTCTCTCTCTCTCTCTCCCTCTCCCTCTCCCTCTCCCTCTCTCTCTCCCTCTCTCCACGATCATCCCCCCAACCATACGCTCGGGTGAGCATTAAAAATAAAAAAATGTAGATAAAATTCCTGTAGGTGGAGAGGATAAGACTAAGAAGGAATTCCAGAAAGGGAGGTTAACTTAAACACAAGGAGATGAGAAAGTACAGGTCTGCTAGAAAATGATCCAGTTTGGCAAGAGCAGAAGGTTCTTGTTGGAAATAGGAGATAAGGTTAAAAATGCCCATTGAAGTCAGGTCAGAAAAAGCTATTCATCAGCTAATATTTACAAGATATACACACACACAATGAGATAATCAACAATACAAGATATCACAAAGATGTTTAATAGTGTAGAAGTCAAACCGATGGCACTGTGTGTCCCACCTCCCCAAGAGGACAGAATGTTGCTTGAGTACCACATCTTACACTGCATCTACTGTTCATCGCATTTATTCAGAGCTAAACAAAACTTGGAACCAGGCTAGAGGTGGGAGAAATAACTAAGGACTGGAATGGTCAGGAGTTCCCCAAAGGAGATAAGAATGATGGGCCTTGAATGGATATATTTTGAATCGTTCTAAGGGAAGAGGACATTCCAGGTAAGGACATCAGGGTGGGGAAAAAAACAAATGTACAAAATATATCCAGGAAGACACCAAAGAGATTAATGTAGCTGGGAAGAAGACAAGACTGGTCAGAACACAGAGCACATAAATGGGACTTTATGTATGAAAAACCACTGAGGGTTCCTGAGCAGAATGACACAACTGTTCAATACATGGTCATCTAACCTAGCAGTTCTTAGCTACACGTTAGAAAGACTGGAAGCTTTGAAGAATAGCAATACCCAGACTCCAACTCAAAAGATCCAATTTAATCAGGCTAGGGTAGGGCCCTGATACTGTTTTTAAAACTTCACAAATGATTCTTATATGTAACTAGGACTGAGACCCACTGGCCTACAGTCATGCCCTCATCCTTAGATGCGAAGAGAGACCTAGAAATTTAAGCTATTTGCCTAAATTCACACAGCCGTTTAGGTGAGGGGCTGGGACTGGCATCTGGACTCCTATTCCAGGCTCTGAAATATCTCACAGAGTACTGGGCTAAATTCCATACATCAGTCTATAAGAAGCACAATTATCTGATGACTTCACTCTCAAGTTTTGCCAGGGTTAAAGCCTGAATTAATCCTATATAATAAAAGGCTAATATGCAAACTGTCCCCAAGGGGAAGGAGTTCGACTGACTGGGAGTTAGACGTGTGCTGACCACCAGGGGGTGGTGCGGAACATGGTGGGCATTGGTGACACAGCGCTGGCAGCGGGCAGCAGTGGAGGCGTTGCCAGCCCTGATGGGCCCTAACAGCGGACCGTGGCAGGATGGTGGAGCAGGTGAGTGGGCGGCGCCAGGCCAAGGCGATGTGAGTGGGGGCCCCGATTGCCCTGTAGGTTACCCCATAGATCAGCCCTGATCACTGGCCAGGCCTAGGGACCCTACCCATGCACAAATTTCATGCACTGGGCCTCTAGTCTAATCATAAAACTCCTGGCTTAAGCATCCCCACAAGCATCTAGGGCAGTAGTCTCAACCTTGGCTGCACACTAGAATCACCTGGGAATCTTTTTAAAATCTTGATTTCTGGGCCTCATCCTCCAGAAATTCTGTTTCTTTGTTACTAATGTTGTGGCCCCACCCCATAACAAAGAAACAGAATTTCCGGAGGATGAGGCCCAGAAATCAGAATTTTAAAAAGATTCCCAGGTGATTCTAATGTGCAGCCAAGATTGAGAACCACTGATCTAGGGTAATAGATGTTGGTTTCACTGCTGTCTCCTGGGGGCCCTTAGGAAAGGAAAGGGTCTCAGGAGACTCCCCAGAAAGCATAATAAATGAGCCAAACCACCCAACTCCATGAAAGAAACAATGACTTTTTTTTTTTTTAAATATATTTTATTGAGTTTTTACAGAGAGGAAAGGAGAGAGATAGAGAGTTAGAAACATTGATCAGCTGCCTCCTGCACACTCCCCACTGGGGATATGCCCGCAACCAAGGCACATGCCCTTGACCGGAATCGAACCTGGGACCTTTCAGTCCGCAGGCTGACGCTCTATCCACTGAGCCAAACCAGTTTCGGCGAAACAATGACTTTTTAAAATACAACTCGCTTAGCTTTTGTACTACATAAAGGGAAGTCTGAGTTCCTAGTCACCAGAAGAAATATTCTCAGAGATTCTATACCATAAGTAAAGGTGGGGAGGAAAGTGATTAAAGGTATGTGCTAAAGCATGCTTACAGACCCTCATTTTAACAGGAAAATAGTCCACAGCCTTGGATAAGGGCCATCCACACCTTGTGTTTTTCTGAAAAGTGCAGCAGCAGCACCCTTTACAACAGGCCCACCTTCCCACTGTGTGATTCCTGGATTCTGGCAGCAGGTGGTAAGTAAGAAGTTTGCAAAGATTGTTAAGCTGGAAAACTGAGTCTGTCCTATACTATATTCATTCTATTCATTACAAGGTACTGGTACAAGCAACTACTAGAACAAAACAATGCCCATCTAGGGGCCTTCTCAAAAACTTCAGACACCTATCAACCAGGCGAAGCTCTAACATGGAGGTCATATTAAAGGAACTCTAGAAGCAGAAGCACTAACCTCTGCCTTCCACTCTTGAAAAATGCAGCTCAGGATACTAAGAAAGCGACTGCTGGCAAGGCCCTGGTATGTGCTCTGGGTTCCTACCAGCTATAAGGCAGAATCCCTGAAAACAATTTGTTCTTTAACACAACTCGAGTAAAGAACAACCAGAGTCCTAAGATGCAGTACTTAATTCTCATACTAGCTTAATTTATTAAGCAGTTCCTATATGCCAGATACCGTGATAAGCACTTTATCCATTCATTATTTCATTTTATTTTCCAACACACTTGTCAAATAGGTACTGTAATTGTAATCCTTCCTATTTTATAGAAGAAACTGATACTTGGTGGGGTTTTGTAATAGGCTAAAGGTCACACAGCTGGTGGATTGCAGAGTAAGGATGTGAACATGAGTGGCCTGGATCTAGAACTTGGGTAGGCCTCTATAAACAACTTTTCCTACTTGATGCCAACTAACCATTAATTCTTCTACTTATTTTCTCAGGTTTGGCTACTGGTATTTACCAGGATCTTATTGAGCAAATAATTCTGAAACTGAAGAGCACCATATAAAGTTTAGGTATCATTCATACAATGTTGGATATTATTAGGTATTAGCATTATTACTTTAATTAGTAGGAGAGAACAACACCTACCTGGGGGTATTTGAAAAGCAACCCTGTGGGCTGTCTAATCATCCAAAATCACATTTTAGTCAAAACCCTAGTTAAACCCACCTTTCGACACAAAGATTTACAAGATGGGACATCTTCAAGTAAACAGGATAGTACCAGTGTTAAAAGATTCGACATCCTCAAATATTGTAGCCCTGGCTGGTGTTGCTCAGTTGGTTGAGCATCATCCCATGCATCAAAAGGTTGCTGGTTCGATTCCTGGTCAGGGCACAGAGTTTCTGGCTTGATCCTTGGTTGGGAACGTACAGGAGGCAGTCTATCGAGGTCGGCTCTCACATGGATGTTTCTCTTTCTCCCTCTTCCTCTCTCTAAAATTTTTTTAAATACACACACACATATTTAAAAACAACAACTGAAGAATGGGCAGGAGGGGTCCTGTTCCCAAAGCTTTCTCAATTGCAGGGAGAACGAGACAACAGCCTGATTCCTCTTTTCTCTCTCTGCTAAGTATTATGGCTTCACATAACATAGTTTTAGAGCTAAAATATCACAATTTTTTAAAAAATATATTTTATTGATTTTTTACAGAGAGGAAGGGAGAGAGATAGAGAGCCAGAAACATCGATGAGAGAGAAACATCGATCAGCTGCCCCCTGCACATCCACTGGGGATGTGCCCGCAACCCAGGCACATGCCCCCGACGGAATCCAACCTGGGACCCCTCAGTCCGCAGGCCGACGCTCTATCCACCGAGCCAAACCGGTTTCGGCATAAAATATCACAATTTTAAAAAGCATTCCATTTTAATCATAGGATGAAAATTCAGACTTCAAAATGTAGAAGCATTTTAAGGATGAAACTGTCATTTTAAATAAACAACCGTGTCTATTTTGAAAGCAAAGAATATTTCTGGAAAAATTATCATATGACTGCTAATCTTAGGTTAGCATTATAAATGGGAAGCAACTTCACACTGTGTTTATGAGTGACATACAATTTTCCTTCCCCTGATTTATTATGTTTGTTTTTAGACGATTACTCTACAAGTTCCCCCCAAGTAACAGCTATAGCCTTCAAACCTGAAACATTATCTATGTAATAATAATAAAAATAATAATAATAATACTGCCCTGACCAGTTGCTCAGTGGTTAGAGTGTCAGCTTTTGGATCAAAGGATCATGGGTTCGATTCCTGGTCAAGGGCACATACCTTGGTTGCAGGTTCCATCCCCAGTCTCGAGTGCAGGAGGCAACCAGTCACTGTGTCTCTCTGACATCAATGTTTCTCTCTCTCTCTCTCTCTCTCTCTCTTTCTCTCTCCCCTCACCCCCTATTTCTTCCACTTTCTCTCTAAAGACCAATGTGAAAAAATATCCTCGGTAAGGAGTAAAATAAAATACTGAAAAACATATAACAGAAAAAATCTTAATAAATAATAAAATCAAGTGTGAAGAGTGGCTGTAGCAGAAATTTTTACTTGATCACTTGAAAACCCCGAAGTGTAGAATATAGGTCTTTCTGGTGGTAAAGAGATTATAGTCTAATGACACAGCCCAAGCCTGGAGTGAGCCACACATCTACTTAAGAAATTAATTTTCGTATAGTAAACCTCTGAGGAAGATAAAATGGAGCGGCACCTCCACACAAAAAGTTAGGGAGAATGCCTACTCCATATTTCACATTCCTCAATAGCAATCAAGTGTAACAACATAGCCTATTTGATCATGTAAATAGTGTCTACATAGAATTCAACTCAGAATGCAATAAAGCCATTATTTCCTCCAGAGTACACCCCATTCAACTATCAACAATGGACATTTATTTGGGACTGATAATATGTCAAACTCTGTGAGGCATTGTGAGAAACATGACAGAATTTTGAGTCACTATACCATCCCTGTCACTGAAAAGATAAGATCAAAAGACATAATACAACCCTTTTTTGTATGGTATTTAAACATTCTCCATGTATCTCAGTTAATTTCACATAATAAATATTTAATGGACAGATTGTAGGTGAAGGGTATAAACGCAGTAGAATTAGCACTGTGATTAAAGAAAACACTTTCCCAGGTTGCAGGCTTGATCCCCAATAGGGGGCGTGCAGGAGGCAACCTATCAGTGATTCTCTCTCATCATTGATGTTTCTCTCTTTCTCTCCCTCTTCCTTCCACTCTGAAATCAATAAAAATATAAAAAAAGAAAAAAGAAAACACTTTCATTTATTTTTTAAAATATATTTTATTGATTTTTTACAGAGAGGAAGGGAGAGAGATAGTCAGAAACATCGATGAGAGAGAAACATCGATCAGCTGCCCCCTGCACATCTCCCACTGGAGATGTGCCCGCAACCCAGGTACATGCCCTTGACCGGAATCGAACCTGGGACCCCCCAGTCCGCAGGCCGACGCTCTATCCACTGAGCCAAACCGGTTTCGGCGAAAACACTTTCATTTAGCAAAGAAAGCCCTGAAATCTAACATGTACTCATAAATCTAGGTTTAGTTTCTGTGTTCCATTTCCAAGCATCTCTTTAAAAAAGGATGGGTTGTGGAGGGTTTAAAAGGGCCTTTCAGTATAGATGACTTGACACCCAGTTCTGCAGTAAAATCCAAAATGCTTTCAATTTTTGGACCTGAAAGTCCTTGACATACCTCTTCTTTTCAACATCCCTCTTCAGACTTGTCAATTTTTCCTCCAGAATCTCCCATTTGTCCTTTTCTTTCTGTCTTCACTTCTTGTCTGGATTTGCTCATTCATTCATCATTTACCAAATGTCTATTATCTGCCACCAACAGAGCTAGACCTTCATCCTTACTCTTATGAAGCTCACATGATACTCAGTAGAGCTGTTATCTGCCCATCTCAATCACCAGACTGCAAGCTTTAGCAAAGGCTTTGTATTTCCAGATCCTAGCAGCATCTGGCATACAGCAAACACTCTAAAAATGTTTGTTGTGTGACACCAGATTACTTCAGCTAGCTCTTTTTTAATCCACAAATATTTTAGTACAGTATACATCTTCAAAAAGGACTTTCGCTTTTTTTAAAATACAAAAACAATATGTGCATAATGCAAAAATATAGAAAGGCATTAGGTAAAAAGTGAATTCTCCAACACCTAAAAAATCCCACTTCCACAGGTGACTACTACTACAGTTTACAATGTATATTTCCAGAACTCTCTTATGCTGGTATGTAACATGCACCTGTGCACATGCACGTGCGCACACACACACTTTTTTTGGAACAAGTTCTTTGATAGTTTCTGATACTACCTTCTCAACCTTCTAATCTAGTGATTCTCAAAGTACTGTCCCTGGATTAGAAGCATTAGAATCATCAGGGAACTTGTTAGAAATACAAATTCTCGGGCCCCACTCCAATGGACTGAGTCAGACATTCTGGGTTTTAATAATCTTTGCAGGTGATTCTGAAGTGCACTAAAGGCTGAGAACTACTGCTCTCATCTAGTCAGGTCACCCTGGACGTCAGCTTTTTTACAGTCCCTTAAACACATCAACCATTGTTACCTTCAAAATGCTTTCCTTGTCCTTTTGATTAAGTCTGACCCTACCAATCTGTCAAAGCCCAGAAAGTCCTAACTCCTCCCCAAAGTGTTCTCACTGCCACAGCACCTCTTCCAACTCCAATGCCACACCTAGGCCCTCTACCACAGGAGTTAACAGTAAGGTACACTGTCTTCATTAGCAGAGAATAGTTCTTACTATTAAAAAGGCCTTTCATAATAGATTACCTGACACCCAGTTCTGCAGTAAACCCAAAATGCTATAAATCTTTGGACCTGAAAGTCCTTGACACACCTATTACGATCTGTTGGGGAATATTTTCCCAAGAGACCATAAACTCCTTGAAAACATGGATCATATTTTTGTTATCTCTTCCTCAATTCTGCTCTAAGCACATAAATGGAATTTTCATAGAGTTGCTGGTTAATGCCTTTAAGGATGAATTCACTGAAATATTGATAAAACTTTAATGAATAAAAGTCTAGATTTCAAGTTTTAGCCCCAGGTCTGTGACCTTGGACAAGTTCACTCCTTAGCATGAAGGCTGTAAAAGTGAGTTTGAACTCAATGACTTGATGCCTCCTTTCAGCCTGAACAATGTATGATTTTATGAAATGTTCCCATGTTGAACATCTTATTCCATTATACTTTCACTAGAGGCCCAATGCACGAAATTTGTGCATGGGGGTGGTCCCTAAGCCTGGCCAGTGATCGAAGTGGGAGCCTCTGGCGTGGAAAGGCAGGTCCCAGCTGACTTCTGGGCCCTGGGAAGCACCTGGGCCCTTGGGCCCCCACATGCCCCACTCCGCCTGAGTCACAGTGCCTGGGTCCCTATGCAGAGATGTGGTAAGCGCGGCTGGACACTGTGGGTCGAGGCACAGCGTGGGCCTCTAGGCCGGCCAGCAGTGCCGCATGAAAGCCGGGAAGGCAGCGTGCTCTTTCCCGGCTGGCCTCGCAGACGAGCTCCTGCACGAACCCACAGGGAGCCTGAATGCCCCTGCAGTCCTGTTGCCTGTGGCCCGGCTCACCCGGAAAAGGCCACACGGGTGCGGGGTGGGCTCCTTGTGGGCACCCAGCACCTAAGCGCAGGGGCTTCCCTGGCTCACCTCCCAGGGGAGGGTAGCAGGGGGAGTGAGAACTAACTGCATTCTCACTGCACCTCAGTCCCCATGCCCCCCACCCCACCCCAACCCTTGTCCCCAGGTAGCCAGCGAGAGGTCACAGAGTGTCACCAACGCCTGCCATGTTCCACACTGCCTCCTGGTGACCAGCACACATCACAGCAAGCGGTGGAACTCCCAGTTGAATGACCTCAGAGGGGACAATTTGCATATTAGGCTTTTATTATATAGGATATTGCTTTGCTTGTAATGCTATTATGGCAATTTTTAGACCTAACTTGAGTTATAATTAGATATGGTGTTTCCCAGTTAGCTAGCAAGCTCTTTCAACAGGAACCATGTTTTATTAAATGGTGAATCTTCCACCATTCCCAGCATCATGTCTTCCACATTACAGCTTAATATATTTGCAGAAAATTATTTGGAAAAACTCTTTAAAAAGCCTCATTTATGTAGAGAACCTATGCACAGATCTGCTGTCTCCCCAAGGACCCTTTTGAATATTTATTATTATAAATACTATGAAATGATTTATGGTAAAAATTGTGATTACTTTGGTAGCACCACGGGCAGTCAGCCACAAGAGGCAAAAAATGTAAAAATGAATCTAAGCATTTAGAGACAGACTAAAAGACCACAAGCCTCAGGCTACCTTACTATAAGATTCAAATAAAAACTGTCCTGTACATTTATACCAACTCCAGTGTTGGGGGTTAGTAAACAGGCTTCTTGATGCAGGAGCCTTATCTGAAAATTTTCAGAAACAGGGTGGACTAGAGACCTTTGAGTGGTGGACCTAAAAGGAGGGACATCGCACGGGGGGGGAAAAAAGTTCCCTTTTTTCTTTTCTTCTTTCTTTTTATTATATCTATGAGAAGATAAATGTTAGCTGAACCTATTGTGGTAATCCATGAATAATGTATGTAAGTCAAACCATCATGCTGCACCTCTTACATTTATACAGAGATATATGTCAGTTATTTCTCAATAAAACTGGAAAAAATAACATAAAGGCAGGAACAGCAAAGAGAAATCGAAGGGCAAGTAGGAAGTACAGAAAGGCAGCAAGAAAACATCACTCGGAGTAACGAAAATTCACCGAATCTTTACCAAAGGCTTGAAGCTGCCAAGAAGGTCCCTGACCTCAAGGGGCTAATAGTTTCATTGTGTTTGTGTGTAATCTTAATTGGGAAAATCAAGCAAGGAAGGCTTCACAGAGAAGCTGGTGAGTCAGTAGGACTCTGAAGTGTGTCCAGAGGAATTTACCAAGGGAAAAAAAAGGCAGTTTGAGTTTGAGTTAGTTATTTTCGGGAGGAAGCATTCACATGCATTTACAGCTGTGCCTTTGGGGCTTTAAATCATGGTAGCTTCTTATATTCAATGGCACTCTGTCAATGCGCTTTCTCTTTTTACTTTAGCTTAAATCCTAAGATGTTCCAGGCCAATGTTGGACTAGAGCCAGAAAGTCCCAGAATGAGGTGAGTGCTCGCCAAATCTGCTCTGTCACCTCCACATCCCGCCGGCCCAGCTAGCCGAGCCTGCTGCCCTGGCAGCCAGAAAAGGAAGGCTAATTATATCCTCTGGGGGGCCAGGGGGGGAATCTGGATGCAGGCATAGCGGGCTTACCCAGTTCTGCCCCTGAGCCGCCAGGGGAGAGCTTCCCTCCTGCGAGCCATAAGGCTCCTAGTCTACCTGTGACAGGGAGGCCAGCTCTGCAGAAAAAAGGTGCATGGAAAGAAAGGAACACCGTGGACTGGGAAATGCGGAGGTTATTGAGATAATTAAGTTTAGCAAGATCCCGGGCTCTTATGAATAACACTACTATTATTATTATTATTACAGCAACACCTCTTCAACAAGAAGAAAATACTGTCTTTGCAGTTTTTTATGACGCTGAAGAAACAAATCCAGAGATAAATGCATTTCAAATTATTATAAAGGTTCAAGATCAAATTCCAACTGTACTGGCCAGGGACCCCGAGGCAAGAGGCAGTCCGCGCCTCTTGCCAGCCGCGTGACCTTGGGCTGGCACTTCACCTCTGCCTCGGTTTCCTCGTTTGTCAAGAGGGGTGACGGAGCCCCTTCCTCGCGGGCTCGCCGTCGTGGGGTCGCGCCACAGGGGATTCGTCGCTGCATGGGGGACGCGCGGGTGGAAAGGGAGCTCACCGCCCATCTCCCAGCCTTTGGCTCTGGGGTGGTTTGATTTTTTATATTAGTCTGGTTTCATTTTTTTAAATTTATTATTAGTCAAGGTATTA
>NW_006291383.1:5115444-5125531 GCF_000327345.1 Myotis davidii | reverse complement strand
CGCCTCGCGGTGCCATCTTGGGTGTCGTTTCTCCGGCCGAGGAGTGTCCTCGGGGAACCTTAACTAGGACTACCCGGAGGGAAAGGCGTGGAGCGCCCCCTCCCTTCCACAGCTCCTCCGTGGAAAGCCCCTCAGAAGCCTGTGGCAGAGCATGGCATCCTCTCACGGGCCCGGAGCATTGTTACCCAAGGTCACACGGCCGTGCTGAGCGCGGGGAAGGGGCTTAGCAGTGATGGTGAATGAGCACAGAACTTCAAAGAACTACCACCCAAGACTCAGTCCCCCGCTGCATCACTATTACAGCTGCCTGCTATTACCATCTCCTTTTTTGGGTGCCACATGAGAAATTGACTTGTTTTTTCAAAATGATAACACAGTAAGCTTCAATGACCCAACAACTTAAATAATACCAAAATGTGCAGGGCTAAATCCCTTTCCCAAAGGGGTTTATAATTTAGTTAATCTGGTGAAAATTAATAAGGGGAAACCTCCTTTTAAATGGCATGAGGAATGCCAGAAGGGGAGCCCTCACACACCACCCTTCAACATTAAGTACAGACCCCCAACTGGGAAGAATCTTCAATGACCAGCCTCGATAGAAAGAGATGCGCCCTGCAAATTGACATTACTGTAAAAAAAAAAAAAAAATTCAAGTAAATGTGGAGAGCTAACTGGCTTTATTAAGTGGTTCATGAATCCAGTAGCATCCCATCTAGCAACCAGAATACTCTGTGAGGTTGTACAAAAGGGAAGATTTTTATAGGAAAGGTGAAGCAAGGGAGCTATTTAAAAAAGAGGCCAGCCAATGTTGCTCAGTGGTTGAGGTCAACCTATGAACCAGGAGGTCACGGTTGGATTCCCAGTCAGGGCACATGCTGTGTTGTGGGCTCCATCCCCAGTGGGGAGGCGTGGGGGAAGCAGCCCATCTATAATTCTCACATCATTGATGTTTCTGTCTCTCC
Source organism: Myotis davidii (assembly GCF_000327345.1). Lineage (NCBI taxonomy): Eukaryota > Metazoa > Chordata > Mammalia > Chiroptera > Vespertilionidae > Myotis > Myotis davidii. Next base: position 5,124,569 of record NW_006291383.1, on the reverse strand, counting down.
TCTTTCCTCTCTGAAATCAATAAAGATATATTTAAAGAAAGAAACGTCAATGATGAGAATCATCAATCAGCTGTCTCCTGCATGCCCCCTACTGGGAATTGAGCCCGCAATCTAGACATGTGCCCTGACCAGGAATCAAACTGTTAACTCCTGGCTCATAGGTAGATGTTCAACTACTGAGCCACACCCACTGGGCTAGATGTCTTATTTTTTAAAAAATATATTTTATTGATTTTTTTACAGAGAGGAAGGGAAAGGGATAGAGAGTTAGAAACATCGATGAGAAACATCTATGAGCTGCCTCCTGCACACCCCCCACTGGGGATGCGCCCGCAACCACAGTACATTGCCCTTGACTGGAATCGAACCTGGGACCCTCCAGTCCGCAGGGCGATGCTCTATCCACTGAGCCAAACCAGTCAGGGCAATGTCTTATTTTTAAGGTCAACATACATTCCTTATTAAGTATCACTGATTAAATGTAAAATAGTCTCTTAATTAAATTAGGGCAAATGTAACGTTTTATCAAACATCAAGGGAGTAACTTTATAATATTGTGGTTTTTTTTAATATATTTTATTGATTTTTTACAGAGAGGAAGGGAGAGAGATAGAGAGTTAGAAACATCGATGAGAGAGAAACATCGACCAGCTGCCTCCTGCACACCTCCTACTGGGGATGTGCCTGCAACCCAGGTACATGCCCTTGACCGGAATCGAACCTGGGACCTTTCAGTCCGCAGGCTGACGCTCTATCCACTGAGCCAAACCGGTTTCGGCTGTTTTTGTTTTCTTAAATATATTTTTATTGATTTCAGAGAGGGAGAGAGACATCAATGATGAGAGAGAATCACCAATCAGCTGCCTCCTGCACACCCAGTACTGGGCATCACGTCCGCGACCCATGCATGTGCCTTTGTCTGGAATCAAACCTGGGGCTCTTCAGTCCACAGGCCGACGTTCTATCCACTGAGCCAAACTAGCTTGGGCTATAAATATTGTTAGTCATCAAGCACAATTACCTGAACCAAATTTGGGGAGAAAATTAATATTAAATGAGCACAGCCTTTTATTATACACTAGAGGCCTTGTGCATGGATTCGTACACCGGTGGGGTCCCTCGGCCTGGCTGTGCGCTCTTGCAATCCGGGACCCCTCAGGGGATGTTGGAGAGCTAGTATCGGCCCGATCACCTCAGGCCAGGCCAAGGGACCCCACTGGTGCATGAACCCATGCACTGGGCCTCTAGTATGCATATAAGATCTTTGGTTAATCTCTTCCTGCCCTCCTCCCTTCCCTCTGAGATTCATCAGTCTGTTCCTTGTTTTCATGCCTGTGGTTTCCACTTCTGCATTGAGCTTCTGTCCCCTGGTGGTCAGTGCACATCATAGATACCAGCTAGTCGGTCAGCCGGTCGCTTAGGCTTTTATATATATACTAGAGGCCTGATGCACAAAATGTGTGCAAGGAGCTCGGCCCTCGCAGCCCTGGCTTCATCTGGAAGGTCGTCTAGAAGGATGTCTGGAAGGTTGTTTGGCTGTCTGGTCTAATTAACATATTATGCCTTTATTATTATAGATATAGATGATTTATGTTTATTCATTAACACTTATTAAGTGCAAAATTAGTTCTAGTTCACCTTCCACTACTATCTATATATCCTTGGTTAAATTAAGCCTCTCCAATCTTGACTTCCTCATCTATAATGACAAAAAAATAGAAGTGATGTCATAACACTATATAGTCTATATGCAAGTAAAATATTTATAACTTATTTTTCTATGCTCACTCCTGTTTAGCTATTGCAGGCAGATTAAAACATACTTCTTATGCTTGAGTTTGAGCAAATTCTTATACACAAAAAAATGCAATACAATGTAATAAACAAATTGGAGGAAAGTACAATCACCTTTAGAAGTGATTTATCTATCCCCATTCTACAGATGAGGAAAATGGGGATGAGCTGAACATTCACTTCAAATTCTATACTTTTTCCATTATACTATTCTGCTTCTGAAAATGTAGGAAATTAACACCACTCTGATTCTTAAAAGCCCCAGCTTTCTTTGGGGCTGTCTAAAGTTTCCCTTCATTTTCTACTCCAGACATTCTCCAAGCTCCAGGCTTCAATAACTGCCTATCAGTGACTTGCAAATTTTATCTCTAGTCCAGATTTTTCTTCCCAGTTTTCTACCAGTATAATCTAATAGTGTAGTTGACGTCTCCATTTAGTATCCCAAATTGAACGACTAGCTCTCCTATCTCATGAACTGTTCTATTAACCACCCAGCTTTTTAAGCTTTTACCCTCCATCATATTGATACCACTGTTCTAAACTTTTATTTCATCTAACCCTCATAGCATTCCTGTGATACAGGTTCTGTCATTCTCCTAATTTTACAGTAGTAGTGTTCAAGAGAAAACCACAGGCCCAAAATGGTGTCACGCATGCCAAAAGCCCAGGCTACCAAATCTACATTTAATACCTGATCTAATTGCAGCTTAAATCTCTCCCAGTCACAGTAAAGTTTTTTGTTGTTGTTGTTGTTAATCATCACCTGAGCATATTTTTTCCATTGATTTTTTAGAGAGTGGAAGGGAGGGGTGACAGAGAAATATCGACGTGAGAAGACACATGAATTGGTTGCCTCCTGCATGCACCCTGGTCAGGACAGGGGATCGAGCCTGCAACGGAGGTACATTCCCTTGGCTGGAATCACACCCACAAACCTCCAGTTCTTGGGCCAACGCTCTATCCACTCAGCCAAACCCGCTAGGGCAAGCATGTCAAACTCCACATGCAGCCCACAACGAATATTTTTGCGGCCCAGCCAATATAACAGTATGTAAGAAACGTTTTAATAAAAATTTCATAATGTAATTTTTACAATTTCCTGTTATACATAATTATTAATAACAAATGACGTTAGCTAATGACTGATTGTTATAATCGTGTTGCATTCATTTCCCTTATGCGTCTTATGCACAGGCGCACCATTTCTCTCTGCTAATACTAGCAGCAAATATTTTAGCAACCGATTGCCATGTCATTAGTCTTGGCCTGACTTGTTTGCTGTGCACAACAGGCAATATTTCGCTTTCAGAGAACAAGATAAATAGGTTTATTTGCAGTAAGCTTATTAATTTGTGCAGTTATTCAGTGTCTGGTAAGTTAATATTCAAGAAAAAATAATTTTTATTAAAATGTTCTATCATTTTATGTTAACGATTACTCACTTATTTCAGCCCTTATTTCATGTCTCTATTGAAATAAACCTACATTTCTATGAAAATTGAAGCTTTTGTTTTTTGCAGCCCACATAAACTTCAACCTTGTTTATTTGGCCTGTGTTAGCCTTTGAGTTTGAATGCTTGCACTAGGGCTTTTTTTAAAATGTTTTTATTGATTTTAGAGAGGAAGGGAGAGGAAGAGAAACATCAATCGGCTGCTTCCTTGACTGCTTCCTGCATACCCCCTCTTAGGGACTGAGTCTGCAACCCAGGCATGTGTTCTGACCAGGAATCGAACCAGTGACCTCTCAGTGTACAGAACGATGCCCAACCAACTAAGCCACAACTGTCGGGGTGACAGTTAGGCTTTTAACATATAGGTTACAATGCCTACGATATTCCAGACACTGAGCAATTCACTCCACCCACCCACTGCCAACACCTAGCACAGGCCGTCATTTCCCATCTAGACTACTGCAATAGGCTGGGGTCTCTCACATCCATACCTTGCTTACTTCTATCTATTCTCCATATAGCAACAAGAATGATCTTTTAAAAATAAAGTTCTGATCCCATCTTGCTCTTAAAACCTCCTAATGACTCAATTCTTTCTCAGGTGGCTCTTCCACTGGCATTCAGCATCCCTGCTTTACTAGGCTTTTTCTTTAGCTTCATTCTCTCCCTCCTCAGGACTTTGGAAATACTGCTCCTTTTGCCTCAAAAATTTGCCCTATTTAACTCCTTCATTCTTCTCAAATCAACTAAAACATCACTTCTGCAGAGAAGTCCCTTCTTGTTCCCTGTGTACCCATTAGACTGTGAGAATCATGAAAGGAGGTCCCACGTTTGTTTTTGTTCTTTGCCCCTTTCCCATTAACTAGAATTGTGCTTGGCACATAATAGCAGGGTCTCTGTAAATATATGAAAGAACAAGGAATATAGGTCAACGCAAGGAGATATCACCTCTCATTAGCTGGTGCTTAGGCCAAAGTTTAAGACTTAACATTATAACTAGGTATTTAAATGAAATAGGTTTTATTCTACTAGGAGGATCAGAGAATAAAACATTAACAATAAATTAGTTGGTATTTTATCTAACTAATGCCGAGGTTTATCTCTACACTACTGTTCACTTTCACAATTGGCAAAGAATCTTATTTTCTAAGACCTCCCTAACTTTTAATTGTTTTATACACTCAAAATACACACAAAGACAAGGGAAAACTTTTAATTATGTACAATTTTATAATGCAGATTATTAAATACAAAGAACAATGAATCCAAGATTTAGGATGTTGACTCAATACTAAAAACTGAAGCACATTATGGGCATTAGAACATAGAGAATGGGTAGTATTTCCTCAATTTGGACATCCTGTGAAGTGATATACATATCCACCTAGTATAATCAATGCCCACAACTTTTATACCTAAAATCACCCTGAGTCACACTAGAAAATTAGTCTCATTCCTTTACAACCAGAACCCAATCTGACCCCTAAAATGTTTCATTGGATTTGATCCCAAATGACTTTGGATGTTTCAAAACTTGAAAAACTTCTACACAAGATGAAGAGATGTGATCACAAAGAATATTTAAAAGACTAGACTTCTAATTCTAAAGGTCATTCCAAAATAGGAATTTTAATTATCTTGCACATTCTTGGAAAAAGTGTCCATACAACATTCTTTTGGATACAAAAGTGTTGTAACTCTTTTTTTAATTGATTTTAGAGAGAGGAAGGAAGAGGGAGACAGAGAAACACTGCTGTGAAAGTGAAACAACCATCGATTGCCTCCTGTACACACGATTGCCTTGTGTTTGATTGGGGATCAAACCTGCAACCTGGGTATGTGCCCTGACCAGAATTGAACCCGTGACCCTTCAGTGCACTGGACAATGCTCCAATCAACTGAGCCACACCAGCCAGGGCAGTGTTGTCACTTTTAGAAAAAAAACCAACGTGTTCTTAAGCCAATTATCCTCAAAGGCAATAGGTACATATCACCAGCTTAGACTGCCACGCAACCATGCGCTGGAGCATTCTTTCCATGTCTCTCCTCTAGAGCACCTTGTGGCACAAAGATGCATAAGGTCACTGACAAGATTTAGAACAATGTGCTGTAGGCAGGTTTTGTAACTGAAGCTTGAGCAGTTTTCGAGCTGGTGAAGAATCTAATTGTTGCGTACTTCTCTTGCCTACACAGGAAAGGAGCCAAAAAATAAATTTCAATGAAATTCAAATAAGATTTATTGCAAACTTACTGCTTGGACACTGTGCCAGACTGAAGGGCATTGCAATGACAAATAAGAATCTCCGTTCTCAAGGAGATGACAGCTGGTAGGAAAGCCAGCTATAACTACAACCAAAATACACTGTAATAAATAAAAAAATGAGGTATGTATAGCAATAATTTAGGGCTGGAGTAAGCAAGGGCAGTGTCAGTGAATTTTTGAGGAATGAACAGGGGGAAAAAGGCAATGAGTATTTCTTAAATCTCAGATTTACTAAAACAAGATGGTTTGTGGGAATTTAATTCTTAGTCTACTGTGTTTCTGTGGAATTTCCCATCAACTACGAGTACCCTCAACATAACAGTTACTGTGAAAGAGGGGGTGGGGGAACAAACCACTTGATGTGGCCTTACCCTTTGAGACCATGTGCTAAGTAAGGGCAGTTTAAACCTGAAAGGTTAACCCTCTAGTCCCCTCAAGAGATTCACTTACTGAGTTGTACTGACATCTTCTGGAAGCACTGAGTACTTTCATCCATAAAGGCATGCAGCTGCTTCACTGATCCTTGCAATTCGTCCATCTGCAGATGAAAGACAGCTATGAGCTATAAGGCTCCACGGCTTCTTTGATGTTCCTCAAACATACCAGGCAAGCTCCTGCTTGGGAGCTTTGCTTTTGTTGTTCTTTCAACCTGGAATGCTTATGTCATTTTCTGTTTGCTCCTCCAGATCCACATTCCACTCCTTCACACTGTTCTATGCCCCAGAAGGCTGACCAAGATAACCTCTAGGATCCCAAGTACTCTGAGTTCTGGGTGGGCTTGGTCCAGAGGGTGCCCAAGCATGGGGGAAGCTGAATGAGGTCTGCATATTTTTACCCAGGCCTGCTCAGGAAAGGATCATTCTGAGTTAGCTGTGTCTCTTAACTGAAGGTCATGGCTCTCTCAAAACAGGCCACTATGTGACTTTCTCCCCTCAGGTGCCACAGTAACTCTTCCTCCTCTCCTCCCTGCAGGCTTAGGGGCAGTAAGAGCTCAGATGCCCCACGTTCCTTCACTAACTCTTACGGTTTCCCAATATCTACACTTTATATATAGCCCCTTATAAACTCTCCTTGAATTACACTTTATCAACTACTGCCTGCTGATACTTGGAACTATAAAATACTAGTACTATTCTCTCAAATGTCCTCATGGCTCACTTCCTCATTTCTTTCCAGTCTCTGTTAAATGGCACTGTCTCCTTTACTCTGCTTTATTAACACTAATCACCACTTAGTATTTGTTTCTTTTAATTGTCTCTCCATGTTTCGCCAAGGTAGAGTTAAATATACTTACCTTATCTTATTAAACATATTCTCCAGGTCTTTTCATTTCCAAGGATGAGAATGTAACAAAGCTGGATAACTCAACCAAATATAAACATGAGCCAACTCACCACCAATTCCATACAATCAAAGACTTTGTTCTGGCTCTGTAATATTTTCTGGTAATCAGGCTTTGTACTAAGGACTTCATTCTGGGAAGACCCAAGATATGCTGTAGGTTCAACTTCAGTCATTTTTGTTTCAGTTGATCCTCTAAAAAACAAAGGGAGCTTTCAAGGAATTTTTATAATCACTTTCTGGGGAAAATAATGAAAGATCACCTAGGGAAAAAGCCTCCAATAAGACTTCATTAACCTGAAGCAATATTCTTCTTATTAACAGTGGGGTCTAAAACCATTATCTAGCATTAATTTTTTTAATAAAGAATATTTGATTTTATTAATTTTTAGAGAGAGAGGAAGGGAGACGGAGTGATAGAAACGATGAAAGAGAAACATCAACATCAATCAGCTGCCTCCTGCATGCTCCACTGCTGGGGATTGAGCCAGCAACCCAGGCATGTGCCCTGACTAGGAATTGAACCTGTGATCTCCTGGTGCATGGGTCAACACCCAACCACTAAGCCACACCGGTCAGGCCAGTATTAATTTTTTTTTTGGAGGAAAAATTAAACCATATTTATTTTATTTCTAATTTAAATTATTTACTATTTAAAGTATTACCTATGTCTCCTTTCCCCTCCATTGACCTCTCCCTGACAGTTCCCAACCGCCAAACCTTTATTTATTTTTTAAAGCCAGACCACTGGGAAAATATATCACAGTCCTGAAACAGCAAACAGACAGACTATATTATCATTTCAAGTAATAAGTTGGTAAAAAGACAACAAGGTCCTTATCAAAATTGTAAGGTGCCAGAGCTGGGGTAGGAATATGCAGGCCCCAGGCAAAAGTGGTATTTGGTAATGGGGGGGGTTGCCCCTCTTTTGCTCTCATGAAGCAACAACTCATCCCTGAGTTGCTTACTTTTTCTCCTTTAACCTTCCTGATGCCAAAAGATTATCTTAAGTAGGGCTCTATTATTTGAGGGGGTTAAGTAAGCAATACTGGGTTTAGGCTTCATTCCTGAAAAGCAGGTTTTTCCTAAATCCAGTACTTCATAACTCTTTTCTAAAAAAAAATATATTTTATTGATTTTTTACAGAGAGGAAGGGAGAGGGATAGAGAGCTAGAAACATCGAGAGAGAAACATCGATCAGCTGCCTCCTGCACACCTCCTTCTGGGGATGTGCCCACAACCAAGGTACATGCCCTTGACCGGAATCAAACCTGGGACCCTTCAGTCTGCAGGCCAACGCTCTATCCACTGAGCCAAACCAGTTAGGGCTACTTCATAACCCTTAATGAAGCAACCAACAGTTCCTCCACTGTTCATTCCTGGGTATTGGTATAGGGCACAATCAAAATCCCCTTTCCCTTCAAGATAGAGAACCACTGTAAGATTGTCCTGTCACTCTGCTGCAGACAAGCTTAGGGCCCATCATGGCAGTCAGTGAGAAGGAAGGTCTGCTCCCATACCCAGTGTGACATTGCCTCTCATGTTTCTGTGGGGTCTCCAAGCTGGAAGATGTAATGTGTGAGCATTTAATAAGAAGTGCACATCCACATCTTGGGCAGAAACAGATATCCAAAGAAAGCTTTTGAAGTTTTTATCCAAACTACCTCCCCCAACTCCACATCTTAAATTAACTTTATGCCCTTGTATATAAAACAAAACCAAGCAAAGCAAATACGCAGAAACCGTTTTTCCATTTCTAAATTAGTAAGCTCATGGATTTTGTTTCACAGCTTATGGGAAATGGTGTGGTAATGCTTCTGGTAAACAGGAGGTTGCAACAAACAGTAACACCTCTCCTCAGATTCTACTAGATCACTGGCAGGCTAGAGAAAACTGTCAGCCTGTTGGTACCACAAGGGCTCTAGCTTGAGCTGAGAGAAATGCCAATTGCCAGGATAAGCATTTGCCACATCAAAAACTCTCTGACCAGGAAGTTTATAGCTCTACAGGCCTATCTCAAAAAACAAGAAAATATGGTAGTAAATCATCTAACTCTACAACTCAAAGATTTAGAAAGAGAGCAACAAGAAAACCCCAGTGTGAGCAGAAGGAAGGAGATAATAAAGATTAGAGCAGAAATAAATGACATAGAGACCAAAAAAACAATACAGAAAATCAATGAAACCAAGAGCTGGTTCTTTGAAAGGATAAACAAGATTGACAAACCTCTAGCCAGACTCACCAAGAAGCAAAGAGAGAGGACCCAAATAAACAAA
>NW_006291383.1:5110009-5113004 GCF_000327345.1 Myotis davidii | reverse complement strand
TGGGGGATGGGGGAGGCTAGGGGACTGTCTTGGGCGGGGGGAAAAATGGACACATATGTAATATCCTTTGTAATAAATAATAAAATTTAAAAAAAAACAAAAAAAAAAACCTCTCTGACCTAAATTTGAGCACCAGTTTTTTCCATTTCACTTTTCAGGATTAAAACATAAAGAACTGGTGTCCAGAGGCAAGTGACACATGCTTTAAACTTGCTGCCATCCTTAATTTCTTCATCTATAAACTTTGCTTAAAAGACCAAAATTCTCATTCTTCATTTTAAATAGATTCCTGCCCTCAGCCTCCATGGCCAATGGCAAAGACTTCTGTATCTGAATGGATGAGAGAGACTCCATCTTCTTGGTCATGGCTGGAATGACGTTCATATGATCATCCTCACACTTGGTCACACAACCCTCCAGCTACCGCTTCACCTGACACTCTACTCCCTGCATCTATTGAATCTTTGGCTTTGTCGTTGCAATGCACAGTGCACCAGGCCAGCTGGTCCTGGAACTTCTCCCAATCGGTGGTAACCAGGGCCTGGGCTTGAGTCAAAGGTGCGTGGAAGCACTCGATGCACAGGTGCACCTGCTGCATGGACGTGGCTGTCCTCACAACAGCCAGCACTGCACCGGAACACGAGGCCCTGCATCTTCCGGATATTCTCTTTCCAGACTCTTCACCATGGTGTCCACCGCCTCCTGCACCCGAAGCTGCCACAGGTCCGCCTTGGCGACCCTGAGCTGCACTGCGCCACGATGGCGCCCCCATGGACTCCATTAATTCTTTTACACCACTGGACTCCAGGAAATGCTAGATGCTTCATGTCAGTTAATTCCATTTAACAATAAGATCCATTTACAAAAGAACTACAGTTGCGGTAAGAGTGAAGCCAAAGCTTGCTATCCTTAAGTCAATGTCTATGATCTTTCACCAAAAAAATGCTAGGATACCTCAATTATCTAAAATAACTGAATATAATGGAGAGTTCATAAAAACTGGTGACTCTTTAATAAGAGCAACTACTACAATTTACTGAATGCCAGACATTGCTAAGCACTTTCCATTTAACCTCATTTAACACTCACAATAACCCAATGAGATAGATACTAATATTATCTCCATTTTTTTAAAGATATTTTTTATTATTGATTTCGGAGAGGAAGGGAGAGGGAGGAGATAGAAACATCAATGACAAGAAAAAATCATTGACTGGCTGCCTCCTCCACACCCCACATTGGGGATCCAGCCTGCAAACCGGGCATGTGCCCTGACCAGAATCAAACCGTGACCTCCTGGTTCATAGGTCGAAACTCAACCACTGAGCCACGTCAGCCGGGCTTATCTCCATTTTTAAATGAGGAACTTCAGGCTTAGAGATTAAATGGCTTGCCAATATCACAAATGAAGTAGTATTAGGATTTGAACAGAAGCAGCCTGCTTCCAGAAGCATTCCTCTTAACCAATAAGTATGCCACATCAAAATTTTTTATTCTGAAACTGACATATCTTATACATTATGTCTTCATAAAGAGAACATGTCCGGGTTGAATAAAGTAACTGATAACCATCAATGCCTACACTAGGGAAGTTTTTCAAACCGTATTCCTCAAAACACCTTTCTAAGGGGCCACTTTTGCAATTAGAGTTTTAGCTACCATTTTGTAGTTGGGTTCCTACCTAAAATTCTGTTTGGAAAAAAAGATTAAAAATCACTAGCTTAGATGGCCAACTAAACAAAAATCTAGCACTTTCCCACTTTATTGTGGCTTTAAGACCCAGACAAAGATCCTCTCTTTCCATCACCCTCTTTCATGTCTTTGCATTTCCACAAAGGCCTTGGCTAGGGTTCTCTCCCACACCTGTAGTTCAAAGGCTATGTGCCCACTAAAGTCCCCTGACTAATGTTTTTGGCCCAGCCCAGGATTCCAGGTAAAAAGCAGAGATGTGCCTGTCTCCCACAGGATGCAGAAGGCAGCCAAAGACACAGAACACAGGCAACTCTGTTCTTTGATTGAACATAGTGATGCCAGCTCCCTTCCTTTCCTTGACTCTCCATTTAAGGTCAGAGAGTGCTAATAATATTTTACAGAGCTTTGATTAGCCTATAAGAGTCATTTAATTTGTGTTAATGAAACTAAAATTAATTCAAATCAAACTCCACAAAGTGAAAACATAGCTTCTGATTTCCAATCATAGATCTAACCTGGATAAGATCTCCTCAGCCTCCTTCTGATAGTGCAGCAAGAGCTGATCCCAAGTCTGACGTTCTAAGGAAAACCTATAGGATCAGAACAAAAATTCTGTTAATTTTTTATTATCTCATTCTGAATCACTCAGGGCACCAATAGTACATAAGGTATCTACTGTGGTTCTAAGATGTGAATAAAAAGGCCATTAAAGAATTAGAAACCATGGCTGTTTTAGAGGATATTAATTTCATCAAATCAAACACATGTTCTTAAAATTAAATTAACATCCTTATTCCCTAGACTCCATTCTATGAATTTGGCCATAAGCACAGCCCATAAGATCCCAATATGCAGCTAACTTCCAGTGTTGCTACACCAGTATTGACACTCAGAACAGGATGTTTATTATTCATTTTCCCAGGTTTAATTATTTTCCCCAACTGAACTTAGATTTTTCAACAAAGGTTCATTCATTTTCACTTACTTTGTTATGTATTCCTTCATCTCAGCCACTGATGCTTCCAGAGACAAATCTGATGCTTTTCTAAAATACAGATAGCATTGCGAGATAAACACAAATTTTTCAAGAACACTTGCTTTTAATATGACAACTTACGTAATTTCAAAGGCAATAAAACATGTTCAGAATTTATCTTTTGCTCTGACCAATGTGGCTTAATTGGTTGAGCATCTTCCTGTGCATCAAAAGGTCATAGGTTCGATTCCTGGTCAGGAGACGTGCCCAAATTGCAGGTTCAGTCCCCGGTTGGGGTGTGTACGCGAGGCAACCAACCTATGTTTC
>NW_006291383.1:5100382-5109933 GCF_000327345.1 Myotis davidii | reverse complement strand
CCTCCACTTTCTCTTTCTCTAAAAAAGAAAAAAATTTTATCTTTCGCCTGGCTGGCATGGGACAGTGGTTGAGTGTCAACCTATGAACCAGGAGGTTAAGGTTCAACACCTGGTCAGGGCACAATCAAAACCCCCTTTCCCTTCAAGACAGAGAACCACTGTAAGATGGTTACCACAACAACAGATTGCGGGCTCAGTCCCCAGTAAGGGGCATGCAGGAGGCAGCCAATCAATGATTTTCTCTCATCCCTGATGTTTCTATCCCTCTTCCCCTCTCTCTGAAATCAATATAAAAATAATTTTTTTAAAAGTTCAAATCCTAAAAAATAAAATAAAAATGTTACATTAAAAAAAAGAATTTATCTTTCAACAAATATTTATTTCTTAGCCTCTCACTTTTATACTAGATCTCTTCCTTTTCTCTCTCTCTCATCAATTCCAATTCACACATGGCCAGATGAACCTTTCTTAAAATATTCCTTTAATTTCTTCCTTGCTTAAAAACTCTGTGACCCTCTACTGCATTCAGAAGAAAAGTAAAACCTCCTTAATCTGGCACTTAAGGATCTCTGTTCTCGCTCCATCCAGTTCAATAACTTTGATTCCTATTATTATCTTTTATCTATTCTGTCCAATATAATCTCACTCACCCTGACCCTGAATATCTGGGGTTTTCAATCTCTAAACTCCTGTTCACATCAGTTTTTAGTGTCTTCCCCTTCCACCAATCAAAACCTTAGCATCTTTTAAGGTAAGGTCCAACAATACTTTTTCACATGACTGTCTTGTCTTCGTCCTCAAACTGAAGCTACCGCTGTACAGGGGGCTTACACGAAGGGCTCAGCACAGCTGAGTGACTAATTCTAATGGAAAAGAAGCACTAAAAATGCCCAGATTTTGCAGATGTGCTAGCACGTGGTACTCTACCTGACAAAACAAATGAATCGTTCTACCTTTCATGTTTTTCTACCAAGGCCTATGACACATAGCCTCTATCAATGCTGGCTTATGGCTTACATACACTGCATTAAAAGAGACACTATGTTAAGCAATATTTTGTTTATTTTTTTATCACTCAAAAAGCCTTTATGTTTTTATTTAGCTCTCTGATTCTATGCTTGTGCTTTCAACACTTTCACAATTTTCAGCTCCTCAATAAGGAAAGCACACTTGATCCTGTCGCAGGCAGATTTAGCACACATGGACCCACCATAAGCCCTGCTGACATGTTTTTTCATTTTAGACAACCTCATTAGAACTTTAGGTCTCATAGCACGAGTTCCACGAAGCTGCCTGGGCTCACACCATGTGCAGATTTTGGTGCTTTTCCAACCTTCTTGGTATAAAGGTAAATAATGTCTCAGGGTTTGGGTCAGCCGAGTTTTGTTAGAGGCTGTACTGTAGAACCATCTCTGGTGATATGTCAAAAGCTGGACCATTCTGAATATCCAAAGGCTCTGTCCCCAGAAGAATGAGTCAAAATATTTTTCATTACCCGAATACCAATGTTAAGTTTAAGGATGGGTGGAAAAATAGGCCTTTGCAAAGTCAAAACTAAATGTTTATGATGTAAGCTCTAGTGACATGATTTACTGCAGGGCAGGACTCCACCCACACAGAGGAACTACAAGTTTAGGAGTAGGATTTCTAAATTCTCTTAATATTCTTGCTTGTAAATAGCTAAAGAACATAAGTTTACAGGGGAACCTTAGTTCTCCAACTTAATTTGTTCTGAAAATTTGTTCAAGAAGTGATTTAGTCAAACACCAAAAATTTTTCCCATCCTGAGGTGGAGGGTGGGGGTGGGCTAGAAGGGGTCAATGGGGAAAAAAAGAGGACATCTGTAATACTTTCAACAATAAAGATTTTAAAAATTGTTTTTAATGATTCCCTATTTTATATACAGTACTTATCTAATGTACTCTTTCTGTTTGTTTTAAGCCTCACCTGAGGATATTTTTCCACTGATTTTTAGAGAGATAAAAAGAGAAGGGAGAGAGACACAGAGAAAAAGAAACATCACTGTGAGAGAGACACATGGATTGGCTGCCTCCGGTATGTGCCCTGAAGTATGTGCCCTTGACCGGAATCAACCTGCGACCCTTTGGTCCGCAGGCCCAAACAACTTGTTAAAGAACCAAATTGTTTGAGATGGGAGACATTAGGAACTGAGGTTTGGCTGTTGCATGGCTAGCAAAATTTGAAGAATGCTTTTCCTTTCATCTTTCCATAGCTGGTTCCTTCTCACCATTCAGATCTAATAGGTCTCAATCCAAAGGTAAATTCAGTAGAGGTTTAGCTAACCCACCCCAAGTCACTATTATTGACTTCTTAGATCACTAGTTTAAATCATTATATTTGTTTGACTGTATCTCCTATTAAAATATATAGAACAAAATACCTTGTTTGACTTAGTTATTTATCACTATTATCTCCAGCATCTAGAAGAGCCTGGTATGTAGGAGATGCTGAATAAATGTTTGATGAGTGCATGAACTATCTAATTATCATAAAAAGCCTTAATTCAATTATAATTTAGGACAGAAGGGCAATTGAACTTACCCTTTTGTATCTTCAAAACATTTCTGTAGAGTTCCATTACTTTCCAGTCTGTCTGCAAAATGTTTTAATTCTTCAGAAAGAGAAGATGCTAGAGAGAATAAAATTACATGTTATAAACAGAATATAAATTTTCATAGGAAGCTACTGACAAAGCCCTCATACACTTAAGGTAGTCTCAGCTCTAGGGTCCCGTCACATTCTGACACTCTCACCTATTCAAAAAAGTGGTATAAATATGCAGAAAGATTTAATCTTTTGGGGGGGTAGATATAGATAAAATGTAAGACAATTCCTCTTTATGACATTTATTGATAGCGTTTTTTAGATCTGACTGGTAAAGAAGCAGTTAAAAAGATATATCTGCACTGACATTTTATTCTTTTCAAGAGATTTGAACTGCTGGTTTATCACAGAAGACAGGCAACAGGAAATTCCTCCTCTTTTCGTTCCTGTGTTATAAAAAATGTTGAAGGCAAATAAAGCATTATAAGCATAAGGTAAAAACAGTTCTCTGCTTATACCTGAAGAGTCCACAATTACATTCAGGCGAAGAATAAGGAAGGAAAAGGATGTTAAATAGCTATCAAGACAACCTTGACATATCTATTCTAATTATGGTGATGGTCCAATTCTGAGATAATTTTAATTAACAAGTAAGTCTGAGTTCATGTATTTTCTTGGTTTTTAAAGTGGATAACTGAGTATTTTGACTCTGGATGATTGTGTAGTTACTGTAAGGAAAACAGCTACTTCCTAGATAGCTGAAAACTGATTCCTGGGAAAGACTATTTCTAATTTATATCATAGATGAACAGCTAATTTCCTTAACATACAGAGTTTCTACAAATCAATATAAGCACTACATGTCAATTTTCAAAATTGAACGAAGGACATAAACAGAAAATGAAGCACATATAATTTTAAATAATATTTTAAAATGTTTATCCTCTTCAAAAAACAGATTAAAACTACAAAATACCTTTTATCATCTGTAAAATATCTGAACTGTTTGATAAAACTGTATTGGTAAATGTAAAAAAACAGGTATGCAAATATATCTGCATATATTATTGGTGAGAGAATAAAATGAAACAACCTTCCTGGAAGGCAATCTGGTAATTTTTATCATTTTGTTTGACCTTTTTTAAAAATATATATATATTTTATTGATTTTTTTACAGAGAGGAAGGGAGAGGGATAGATAGATAGAAACATTGATGCGAGAAAAACATCGATCAGCTGCCTCCTGCACACTAGGGATGTGCCTGCAACCTAGGTACATGCCCTTGACCAGAATCGAACCCGGAACCCTTCAGTCCGCAGGCCGACGCTCTATCCACTGAGCCAGACTGGTTAGGGCTGTTTGACCTATTTTATTGCAACTCTAGAAATTTATTTTTACTTGTATATGTGCCAAAAGGCATCTGTGAAAAGGTATTTTCTCTGGCTGCTGTGGCTCAGTTGGTTGGAGCATTGTCCTGTACACCAAAAGGTCATGGGTTCGATTCCCGGTCTGGGTACATGCCCAGACTGCGGGTTCAATCCCTGGTCACGGTACGATTGAGGTAGCCAACTATAGTTTCTCTCTCCCTAAAATCAATTTAAAAACATATCCTCAAGTGGGATTAGAGAAAACAAAAAAGTATCCATTACCCTATTCATTGTAATAGCAAAAAACTGAAAACCCTAAAAGCCTACAATAAGAAACTGGTTAAAAAAAAATATGGTACATTTATAAAATTGAATATCATGTGGCTACTAAAGTGTCAAGACAGTTCTACATGTGCAGTATGGAACAATCTGCAAGATAAACTGTTCGGTTAAAAAAAACACAAAAGACAAGGAAAAGAACAGTGCAGAGAGTATTATTTGATTTTGACGTATAATTGTTTGCAAATGCAGTATCTCTGCAATGATACACAAGAAGCTGGAAGCTGTGGTTGCCTCTGTGGAGAGAAGCTGCGACTATGATTTGGAGTGGAGGACAGGCTTACTTTGCACTTTTATACCTACTGAACTTCATTAGCATATATTATTATTATTTTCTTAACCCTCACCTGAGGATATGTTTTTATTGATTTTAGAGAGAGAGGAAGGGAGAAACATCAATCGGTTGCTTCCAATGTGCGCCCCAACTGGGAATCGAACCTGCTACCTTTTGGTGTACAGGATGATTCTCCAACCAACTGAGCCGGCATATATATATTTTAATGCCATTCCAAGGGGTGCTGGTTTTGTAAGGTAGCAGCTCCTGTGAATGGGGTTCAAAAGTGGGGCTTTAACTGACTTTAACAGAAGGTGCAGCTCAAGGTCAAAGCTCACTTGCCTGTTCTTAGCAACTTACCTTTGGCTCTAAAACTTTCAAGACTGAAGCCCTCAGTGCCTTTTAGGAAAGGTTCAAGTTTCTGAACAGAGAACTAAATAAAGAAAAGCATTTTTAATACAACAACCAAGATTTTCCAGGCCAGTCCCAACAAAGCTCATGTAATTTTACATGCTTATTTAATAAATGTGAACTAAACATGATTTAATTTTCATACCTAAGATTTTTCATATAACAAATAAATAGATCCGGATAAAACTATGTTGCTAAAACTACACATTTTGATTTTTGGTTTGAGAAAAAAATGGTCATTTAATTCATACAAATGACTTGCTTATCTAAACTAATCATCAATTAGCCATATAATACTGACTTAATATGTAGTCAGACCTCCAATGTCTGTTTGAACTTAGATTTTGACCTACTCCTACTTTAAATTACCATTATTCCCTGTCATTTGCTGCCAATAGCAAGAGATACTAGATTGGGGAAATCTCTCACCCTTAGCTGCTCAGTTAGCAGCAACAGTACCAATGGGATAGAGAGCCTAGTCCAGACAAAATCAGTTGCTAGGACTATATCTGGCTTTTAAGTTAATCCAAACTAGAGAGAAACATCTTTTAATTTTAACAGATGTATTTCACAGTTTTGATCTCTTTTTGGGACTCTCACAGTAACAGCTTAAAAAAAAGCACTTCTCAGTCCCGAGAATCTCACCTGGAAACTGGAAAGCAGGAGAGCACCAAGCCGTTGGCTTTCTGCTAGGTCGACGCTGATGGATCTGCTGAGCTCTAACATAAAATATCAATTTAAGGAGTGCTATACTCACAATTATCAAAATAAAAAACCTGAAAAATTTCCTCTCTCTTGATGCAGTCCATTTTAAGGCAAGAATGCTCAAGCAGCCTTCTTTAATTAAGGGAGAATTCATATATAGTCATGTCTGATTTTTTTCAGGATCACTGAGGAATGAAATTTACCCATTTGTGCATTCTAGCTTCAAAAAGTTATAAGAACCTTTTATGTATTACATTTAAACCTTGTCTTATTAAACAAGATGGGTAAATAACTTTTTTTGATGTTTTATATTCACGATTCAAAGGAGAAGGAAACATTTGAGCATTTTTATGACAGGTCCTGCAGTATGCTTTAAATACATTGTCTTAAGAGTCCTCTTATAAACTATAAGCTCCATTTTACAGATGGGGAAACTGAACCTCAGAGGGGAGATGACTTGTTTGAGGCCAGAAATTGGTGAAATAAGAATTCAATCCCAAGTCTGTCACCAAAACCTGTTTTTCCAAATAATACCATGCTGTCTTCTACAATGAATTGATAACATTAATAGTAATTTGTTGAACACTTGTTATGTAAAAGGCTTTTTATTAAACACTACACACAATTCATTAAAACTTGAGGCAAATATTTTATCAATTCCATTTTACAGATGATAACACCGAGGCACAAACACTAGGTAATAGGAAACTTGCCAAGGTCACATGGGGAGACAGCCCGAATTGGATGGGCATTTTACATAATTATGTCACTGAATCCTCAAACAAGTACAGGATGCAGACACTGTTTTTTCAATTATGCTCATTTAAAACCATCAGTTATTATACAGCAAAGGAAGTTTGCTTTGAGAATTTGAGAAATACATGTCTTTTCATCCTCTACCTTTAGCTGGTTGTAATTTTAAAGTTCTTTTGTCTCCTTTTTTGATAACTTCACACTGCTGTTAGTTTAAAAAAAACAACACAGAATACCTTCTGCCTATAACCAAAGAAACCTGGCAAGTGGCCAGGAATAACAAGGAAATAATCTTATTACATCCGTGATTTTCTGTGATACAGAATTTTTAGGTCCACAGGCTCTGGAACAGAGATAAAAGTTGGGGTGACTTTAGGGAACTGCTGATGCTTTCTTGGCACACCTATGAAATACATGCATAACTGGGGCAGCAATTTTCTGATATGCTAAGTGGCTGTTTTTATCCTGTTTTCCTGTTAGACATAGGCCATCTGGAAGTGAGATAATATCTTTAAAGTAATCACAATAGCTTAACATTTGAGCTATTTACCATGTGCCAAGTATTGTGTTATAATCAATTCATTTTTTCCTCATCTAATTTTATAAAATAGATATTTCATCCCATTTACTGATGAGGAACATAAGACAAAGGAGGTTTAAGTAAGCCACTTAAGGTCACAGTTTTTTCTGAAACGTGCTAGAGACTTTCCACGTTAAATCTTGTACTTCAAGAAACTGAGGCTCAGAGAGGTGATGTGATTTACTCGCCACATAGCTGATAAGTAGCGAAGTCAAGTCTGTCCCACTACACTTTTTCTGCCAAGTCAAGTCTGTCCTATTACGCTCTTTCTACCATACCTCACTGCCACATCTTATCTGAGCTGCAACTCCACTGTCTATGTGTGCAGCACCCCACCTGTGATGCCCTGATGAAAGGGGAGCAGTGACTTCCGCCTGTTGATTTCTTTCATACTTGCTCGCCGCCAGGACTGTCTTCTGTCTCGATGATGGGCAGACTGTTCTTGGGGAGACAAATGAAGGGACCTGGGCTGAAGTCCTTCCTCGTGGCTGAGATCACAACACTCCCCTTTTTTAGGGCTACAGCCAACGTGACTTCTTTCCTTTGAAACTCCTTGAGTCATCTCCAGGGAGGCAGACGATTTATTACATACTTCCACAGGATTGGGATTTGATTCCACTTGATGATCATGAGTCTTAGATGTCACTGGTTCCTCTTCTAGCACTTGTTATAAAAAAGTCAAAATATAAAATCAAACCCACAACTGAGTATTTGTGCAAAAAAGTGGAAATGGAAAATGTATGCCCCTTATCATGGAGACACTGAGGAAGTACCTGTGCAAATACATGAATATGTGATTCCAGCTCCACCAAGAGCCAGGAAACCATTTGAGGATAGTGAAGAAACCTGAACCCAAGGTAAAAGGTACAAAACTCACCTTCTACAGTCTCTGATCTAGTCACCGAAGTCATCCTGGGTCGAGAACCCTAAAATAGGAAAATGAGGTGATCTGTTCTCCACACTTCAGCCCCAGTCTCACTGGGGTTTTACTACACAGGAATAGGCTTTGTGCTTTCCAGCCTCTTAATTGCCCATCTCTTTCCCATAAAATTTACCTGTCTGGCAAGGCCCAGCCCAATGCCACCTCATCCACCAACTCGTCCACAGAGACCATCAGCAGGGTTCCTCACCTACTGTTCTGCATTTCTATAGAACTTATCACTAGAAATACTTACATCTCCCTTAACACATAACCTCTTTTATTTCCCAATTATTTTGTGTTTAACTGGTCCCTAGTTTCCTAACTCAGTTGATGGCATTATGACCTACATGGTCTTCCAAACTAGAAAAATCACATTATCCTTTACTTTTTACTCTTAAAATATCCAGAACTAGAATTCCATCCATTCTACCCCTAACAGTCTCTCTACTTCTTTTTTTAAATTTATTACAATAACATTGGTTAATGACCTTATATAAACTTCAGATGTACAACTTCATAATCCAACATCTGTATACTCCATTGTGTGCTCATTATCAGAAGTCGTCTCCTTCTGTCATTATACAGGGTGGGGCAAAAGTAGGTTTAAGGTCGTTTTAAAAAAAGTACAATAAATAACACAAGAATAAACTCTGTTCTGCATACTCACAACTATAAATCTACTTTTGCTCCACCCTTTATATTTGATCCCCCTTTACCCTTTGTCTTCTCCCCACCTCCCTTCTCCTCTGGTAACCACCACTTCTCTTTCCTAGCAAGGGCCTGTTTACATGTCTGTCGCCCCAGACACACTGTATTTGTATTCCTAGTGCATGTCAGCAAGGACTGACCGGAAGACAGCAGGGACCAGACTGAGGCATTTCTGCATTTGCCACGCTTACCCCTCACTCCCAGCAGGTACGGGGGAAGGTGGGGCGGGTAGGGTAGTGCTAAGTAAAGAGAAATGAATATATCTGGAGGGACGACATAGAAAAGAGAAACAGAATAGATATAGGCCATGGATCTAAATCCCCGCAGTTACAACAATCACAGATTCAGGCCTGGAAAGAACAGCAACAACTGTCGCTGGTTAAGCTGCTTGTTAAGCACTTATGACATGCCAGGACCTGTTATATGTGACCGCTTTATTTCCACCATTACCTCTTTACCCCATTTAATCCTTTCCACGGCTCCGTAAGTACTGTCGTTCACCCCTCCTTGCAGATAGAGGAACTGAGGTTCAGAGGCAAAAGCCTGTCTGGGGACAGAGGAGGAATTCTGTGACCCACTCCAACCCTAGACCGCGGGCTCTGCACAGGCCAAGGGAGAGGCGCGATCATCCTCGGGTTTCCTCTCACCCAGGAGGCCGCAGCGCCTCGGGGCACCCCTAGTGTCCGCTGTCGCGGGGCGGCGACCGGCCTGGACTGGGCCGAGGTCCGACGCCAAAAAGGCGGGGGCGAGAGTGAGTGGGGCCGCGTCCGGGGAAAGGTATGCGACTCCCTGACCTCAGAGCGACGCCCGTTCAGTCCGAAGCCTCCGTTCTTAATACAAGACCGCAGGTCACTCTCCGCGGCCACGAGTCAACCCTGGATCCCTTGCACCTCTTGTTTCTGGTCTGAGTCCGGTACGCCTTCTAC